>NW_025064907.1:211998-258350 GCF_019112545.1 Guyanagaster necrorhizus
ATCTTAAACTTAAAAAAATTAAAACCTTAGAGAGTCCCGATCTCAATGTTAGTCACTAACGCTGTGCCAAGCCAGGGAATGAATCTATATCCATACAGGACTATTAGTCCCGGCCTGCCCGCTTTTATTTCCAATTCTGTACGAAAATGGCTCAGGGCCTGGGCTTTAACTTTAATTTCGGGGAAATGTCCGACATCTTTCGGCGACTCCGTCATGGATATCAAAAAATTCATTGCTCTATCTATAAAGTGAAAGCAAAAATATCCCTAGCATCAGATAGCGCTCAGAAAATTTTTTTTCAAGCGACCAGTACTGGATTAAGACATCCAGAGCGAGAAACAAGTTCGGAAGTCTTGCGCCAAGAACCCATGCATGTCTGGTTAGACTGGAGATGTCGGTGGTGATCACGGAGAATTTTGATTCTCTAGCTCAAGTTCCGTTCGTCAGGTCGTGTTTGCTGCGCAGAATTTCTTCGTTGACGGCATGGATAAGGGAAGTATAAGGATTCTGCAACTGGACGGTCAAATCTTCAAGTTAGTCGTCGCAGTCTGCATTATACATGTCCGTTACTCTACTCCACACTACATGCCAAAACACCCGGGGAACTCAGAAGGAAGAACGGAGGGACTGGAACAAGAGGGAAAGAGGATCCTGAGGCCCTGTACCTCCACCGCGTCTTAGTAGTTAGCTTACTTGTTGCGGTTAATCAAATGCTGAGAACAAAAAAAAAAAAACATGGGTGGGAAAGCGGTGACGTATTTGTTTGCCGTGGCTTCGCTGATAATTTGATAAATCCGTAGGTACGTAGGTAGCATTACACGGCACGGTCCATCCAAGGGACGTAATTGGTTGAATAACAGAAATCACTGCAGGAATTACGCCAAGTACAAAAAAACAAATTACTCAGAGAAACATTAGACTGACACAAAGAAGGGAAGTAGGCTGGGAAAAGTTTGGTGTGATAGCGGGTTTGACATGTATACAGTAGAAATGTGGATACAAAAGATACCTATCTTATGGCGACGGCAATCTCTGCGGATTCGGCAACGCAGCCTCCTTTATCAGCCTAAGCTTTCCCTTCGCCTTTGCAAAGTCCTCAATCTGTTGCTGCGCCCTCGACGACTTCGTACTATCAGCTTCAATCCTTCTTCTCTTCGGCTTCTCCTCCCTGTCATCCTCATCCTCATCCTCATCCTCTCTCTCCCTCTTCCTGCTCGGATCCACAGACTTCACAAACGCCATCATATGCTTCCCGACCTGCGAATTCAACCGCATCGTACCCTGAAAAACCGCCCTGGCGTCGCTCCTCATTTCCGCCACCAGATCAGAGAGCTCCCGTCCGTCCGACACCGCATTGGCCAGCACCCCGATGAACACCACCTCAACCGGTGACACCTTGTCCTTTCCCTTGTCTGGCACGCTCACTTCCGCCATCCGCACAAGCGTCTCCTCCATCTTCGTCCGAAACGCCTCTGACATCTCTTCGTCAGCTTTCAACCACTTCGTAAGCTGAGACGGCTCGATAAGAACGTTGTTCATCTTGGGGTACTTTGCCAGCGCATGAGCCAGCGTAACGAAGCAGCGGAAGTCAGTAGCACGCGATCGGTCGAAAGGGATATTATCAAGTGGATGGGTGGCCATCAGTTCACGTATGACCTGGACACGCGGACCGCTGACCGCTTGCAGTTTCTCTGCATAGGGGGAAAAAAAAGTGAGTGGTTAGAGGGGTGGATGTCTTGAGGGCGTACCTGCAGGAGTCAGTGCCACACCTAGCTGAACACGCTGGAAGATGTCACGTTCGCCGTCGTCCGTCAAGTCTGAATACTCCACGCAGACAATTTGTTTGTTCGCAAAAATGCGCCGCAGTGACTCGGGGAGAATAGTCTTTTGCCTGCCGGGAACTCCTGGGTGATCCCTATACCAATACTTTCGGCCTGTGTCACTAGGTAATGTAATGTCAGTAGCAGCTAAGGGAAAGACGACGCGAACACGAATTGAACGCACTGATCTCGGTCTGCAGGACATTGATGGCAAGCCAGTTAGCAGTAGAAGAGAAGACATACTGAACAGTTCGTACGTGGTATCTGAACGGAGACCAATAAGTATAGAAATTAGAGAGATAAGACAAAGACATTTACGAAACCCTCCATGAACCTGCAAGGGGAGCAAAAACGGTTGCTCTCAGTTGGGTGTTGCAGCAGCAGAATTTGAAGCCTGTACGCACCGGTGGATCGAAGTCAACCGCTGCTTTCCATCAATACACGTCCTCCTCTCAGTCCCATCCTCAAATGTATTCACCGCTGCCCAACCAACATCAATTCTCGGGTGGCACGAACGAGACGAGAACAAAATAAACCATACCGAAGATAACAGGAGGAATATAAAAGTTCCGCAGAATAGAATCGACCAGGCCTGTTTGCTTGTTTTCTTTCCACACCTCGCCTGGGCATAGTTCGTCAATGGTGGCACAAGCCAATCATCGAAGAACAGGCGTACCGCGTTGATACTCGGGGTCTAGATCGATATCATTATTGAGAATCTGTTCGTATAGAGCTTGCGCAGTGTAGGTTGTCGCCCGAGGTACTTTAAGCGCGTTGGATAAACGGTACTCTTCAGGTTCGTTCTTCGGTGGATTCGAAGTCGGCTTGGATGATAAAGTCGGCTTGGATGATGAAGCCGCCGGGATTTCGTCGCCTGATTCTGAGTGGCAGGAGCCCTCGTCGTCAAGAGTCATCTTCAGTATTATAAGAGATGGTGGTCGAAGACCAAGGTCGTAGGAGTTTGAAAGCGAGTCACGTGATGAAATTGGCCCGCTTTTGGCTTGCTCAGTTGCTGGTTAGAGAAGGCCTGGGCACTGCCCCGCCTGTTAGAAACGATACCCGTCACTCTGACGCTCAGATATCTCTACCAGAGTGTACGCGAACCAGCACTGAAACAATGGCAAGTAATATCAAGGTGTGGTCTTCATTTACGTATCTACCTATGCTTTGTAAAAACCTACTATGGAACTCACCATCGCACCAGCCACCTTTACTTCCGATACGCCTCGTGGTAAAGCGCCTCCTTACTCTTCGCCAAAGCACCCAACACTTTAGCCCTCCACTCACACATTTCCGGTACCTTATCTTTCATCCACGGATGATGGGGTGCGTTCCTCATCGTCATCCTCGCCTCGACGTCCACTTGCAGGAGGCAGTCCATAAAATCTTTCGCTACGCACAGTTCCAATCATAAGCCGGCAGTATAAAGAGCCAGATCAGAACATATATTACCTTCAGAACTAACATCCGATTCGTCCAACAAAGACCACTCAATCGTCGGCCTAGCGGCTGCTTTTTTGTCTGTAGGCAGGGTGCCCGTGAGCCTACCGATAAAATGTCAATGAGCGGAATCGAAAGAAAGAGGAGATCCCACATCGTGAATACGACCACCCCCATGCTCCAACTATCTGCCAGATAATCATAACCCTCAACTCGTGCCCTCTTACCAAATGTCTCCGGGGCACGGTAAGCCGAAGACCCACAGTTCGTCTATACAGACATCATCGATCAGCGACAACTAACTTCAAGGCCGACGGCGGTTCACGCACATGAAGCATAGTAAGGTGATCCACAACTTTAGCCAGCCCAAAGTCGGCTATTTTGACCAGAGGAGGAGTATCTCTGGTTAAGAGAATATTCTGGAATGACTAGTGAGAGGAATCCATGTAGAGGAGACTCTGAATTACCTCAGGCTTAAGATCGCGATGAGTGACGCCGCAATCGTGGAGGTACTGTCAGATGAGATAGAAGATTAGTGTTCAAGCGACTTGTACAAGTAGAAGGGTAGACCCACCCCAACCGCATCGCAGACCTGCCAAGCGATATGCCTCGTCGTACCTTCGTCCTGGGTCAGACCGTTGTTAATAGCATCCAGCAGATCACCCCCCTCAACCAGCTCCATGACCATATCTGACGTAGAGTATAAGGAACAGTGCTACCCAACGTTAACAAACCAAAGACTCACTGATCGATCCGTCACTCTCATGATGAAACACATCCTTCAACGCACAGATATTCGGATGGTTAAGGTTACTCATGATATTGACTTCCCTGGCCATATTGACGCGCATAGTTTTGCGTGATTTCCCAATGGTTTTGGGCAGTTTTATGATCTTGACGGCAACAAACTCTCCGGTCGCTAAAGACATTCCTTTGTTCACAGTGCCAAAGCTACCTTCGCCGATTTGGTGGGCTAGTTCGTAGTGCTCGTATAGTTCGCCACGGTCATATTCGTCCAGGCACGTCTTATGGGTGTGAAAAATAAAGCCTACAGGACAGGCGTGAGCATCAACAAAAAAAGGCCAAGAAACACAGACGTACGATAATCTTCCTCGTCCTGTGGCATTGTCGTACCAAACGCAATTTCGTCTCCATCCTTTAGGATGCATAATTTGTTCATACCGAGCTTAACGCCGTTGACCTTAGGCCCAACCATTCATCAGAGAAGCGACCCCAGCAATAGAAAAACCGGTTCACCCAAGTTCCATTACTGGAATAATCAGTCACAACAACTGTCTTGTGATCCCATCGAATCTCGCAGTGGCGATTACCTACGTGACATCAACAAGAAGTTCCCAACAGTCGAAGTTTTTTGGTTGTACTCACTAATTCTCAGCCCAGGAAGAACGATATTATTCGTCGCCGGATTCCGCCCAATTTTGATGAGGCTTGTGAGCGTGAAAAAGTCGATGCGGAAGAGGTTGGCGGAGTTGCGTGGATGGAGGGAGCCCCAGAGGTCGTGGTCGATGAAATTTGGAGCATCCATTAGTGCGCGGTGGACGAAGGAGGTCAATGGTACGAAGCGTTTTTATGCAGCCAGACCAATGTTTGGCATGTTTGGACGCAATACTGCAGATGCCACTGGAAACGTGTGCTTTGTCCTTCATGGGGAAACTTCCAGTTCTTGATTGGTACGCAAGACACACGGATGTCACCACTTCACACCGTCGAACCTGAAGAGTTCGTCAGTAAGGGCAACTTAAATTCGGCGACAGGTCCCTCTTTATCAGAAGCAGGCCAATGTGTTGTCGTCGAGATCTTGAGAGGCCATCGCCTCCCAAAAGACCTTCAACATTGAAAAACGAAGGTAGCGCTTGTTTCGTAGAAGTATTCACGCACCAAAGATTCGTCCTCTCCAAAGAGTCAAGCTACCCACCAAGGAGTTAGCAGACCGCAAGACGAGTGTTGCAATTGACCGGTCTTAGCACAGACACTTTGAAACGATTCGCTGCGGCCTCTGTCTTCAGATACCCAATATCTGACCATTTCATCCTATTTCCATAGTAATAGACACATTTGAGTAAATTAAGATAAGCATAAGAGTGGTATACGTACAAGAAAGAACCGTTTCCTCTATCCCGGACAACCGAATTTTGGCACACACTCGTTACGCCTGCCTCTGGTCGACTTGAGGATTTCAGTATTATTGCCGCTGGCCCCCAAAGCGGGGCTTGTTGATGGTTGCGCGAGGCAAGGAGAAGATGACATGACGTAAGGAAGGAAGGATAGCTTGTCCGTATTTGCTAATCACCTCATCACGATTTCTCAATTCTTAGTTCAGTTCGCTCATCATCGGTCCCGCTCGCCTTTGTATTTAGTTCACTGTAACGGCTCATTTCTTCAGAACGACAAATCTTATCGCCTTCCCTATAAGCTCAATCGCATACACTCATCCAAGTCAGCCTCGTGCTCAATTCCTTCGGTCAACATCATGAACGCATTCGGGGAGGTAAGATTTCTTGTAATTCTGCACCCCCAATCACTTAATGTCATTTGAATAGGCTTGTCCTGCCTGCCAGCACACACTGACCGCGAATCTTGACAATTACGAACGCATTTTATCCGCCAACGATTTTTCGGTCCCCGATAAGCTGGGCCCGTACATAAACAATAATTTCTATCCTGCATCAGCCGACTGTATCGAAATCCAGCAGACCCTTGGACGGTTAACTAAAAACTTCTCATGCTTTGAAGAATTGTTTGCCCATCAGCAGAATGCCATCTCGCAGGTTACGTTCATTCTAAAAAAATACGAAGAAGCATATGCGAAAGCACGCTCTGAACAGCTCCGCGTACAAGAAATCATAGACCGACACGAATACGCACTTTCATCTCCCATTCGTTCCTTACCAGATTATCTCCTCGTAGTCATCTTCCAGCTCGCCTCTCCTAATGCTGCGTCGGTGGATCAGTTTCCTTGGATTGCGACTAGGGTGTGTAGGTGTTGGAGAGATGTTGCCCACTCCAATCCCATCCTGTGGTCAGAGTTTCGTGTGGATGTTTTATGCATCCCTCCACCGTTTTCCCGTGGCGGTCCGAGCTGGTTCGCCGGGCGAAAGCTGGACCCCCTGTCCGCACTTTCCATGCGCAGCGAAATATATAAGAGCGTTCTCGACCAGGCCCTCAAATACTCCGAGGATGCACCTCTTACTTTCTCATTCGATTTCGAATTCCCAACCTTCTCTCCAGAACAAACGACTATCTTAGGTTATTTGGATGGGTTCATTGATCAAGCAGCACGATGGCGAAATGCCAAAATCCATATACGAGGCCCCCTTTGCGAATTCCTTACTCTCACCAAAAGCTCCTTTCCAATGCTTGAAAGTCTTGATCTCGACGTGCAGGACAATGATCCGTCAATTCCGGCCGATATCTTCGCCAGCGCTCCGAACCTGTGCAACGTTTTCCTCAGGCTCGCTCAAGCCGAGTTCATCCTTCCGTGGGAACAGCTGAAAGAGCTATCAATCTTCTCCCGTTCCTTATCGAAGAACTACTATTTGCAAATCTTACACAGTGGGCCTCGTCTCGAAACACTGCGTCTTGAAATGTCAATTCGGGCCAAGTCGACCGATGACAGCTGCGCATATCCTGTGACCACACTACCTTATCTTCGAGTGCTCGAAATTGATTCAGGAATGATGTCGTTTTTCGATTCCATACTCCTTCCCAAGCTCGTCTCCTTAAAAATTTGCGGAGACGAAGACAACATGGTACCTAAATTAACCTCCTTAATCCAGAGATCATGTTGCAATGTGGAGAAGATTTCATTTTATTTTGTCTTTGTTAGGGCTGAATTCACTCAGCTTTTCCGCCTGCTTCCTTCTTTGACGTCGCTAAGCGTAAACTCACCGTGTTCCCTGAACAAATTCTTCTTCCACGAGATGGCACAGTCATCACTAGTCCTCCCTTCCCTCACGGATTTGAGTATATATCGTGCCGACATCACCTATGACTACGTGACAGCCATTATCGAAATGTTGACAGCTCGTCAGAGTTGTCTGAAGCAATTTCGATTAACAATGAACTTCGGGACGGGATGCTGGATGCTGGATGCACGAGTTGGTCCTAGCGGATGGCTAGCATCGTCAGAAGAAGCACAGCTACGGGCATTATCGAAGGGGGGGATGAAGATTGAGATTGGAAGATACGAATCCTGGCATTCTGATGTTTCCTACTTCGATCTAGACGCAGACGATTAAAAAGCCTCTGATTCCGGGTCGCCGGTCTGCTTGACGCGTTGGAAGGAAATGCTCTTGATGTTTCGACGCCGTGGACTCACGATTCGGGACAGCTACTGTTTGAAGGTATACGAGTGAAAAGGAATAACAGCGTAGAATAACGATCCGTGGGATATCTCACAAAGTGTCAATTTGGGTACATAATCGACGTTTGTTTCTTCAATGGCTACAAGCACGTCTGGGCAGAGAGCCCGAGAAGGATATATGATAGTCGAGGGATCAAGTCCGACCATTTTGGCTTAGATTTACATCCAAAAAGGATTTGCTCCTGATCGGCGCTTTAACGTGAACAGTGACCGCCACCTTCTACTACATCGCGTCAAGGAATTTTTATTGGTCGGAGCCATGTTTGTAGGTACCTGGGCCGCCGGCGTTGCAGCATTCATTAACACTGCTCCAGACAGCGATGAAATACTAGCAGCATGGAACAGATACTGCAGTCGGTATTTTCGTTTCTCTTCGTCAATCCGAGTCAGCACTCGGCGCCACGCCTGACCTGACCATTCACTTACAGACATCGGCATAACAACCATCCCCCCAGTTTCGGCGTCTGACTTGGCTTACGCGTTCAAAAGCAGCAGGAGGTATGCTGATCGTCTCTATTCCTTGCTCGTTCTTTGGCGACAATCCCTTCTGTCGACTTCCGAGACGACCTCTGTTTGTCTCCCCGCCCTGTAACCATGTGTGTGAGGGCTCTATAGAGTTGCAGGCGCATCTTCGACATGATGTACACCTGAAACGCGGAGAAAGATGTCTAAAGAGTCTGTTCAGAGTCCTGTCCTGCGTTATCATTATTTCTGGACCGTCCTCCGAATCTTATCGGAATCCACAGAAATACAGCCATAGCATTCTATTGTCGACATCTCCTTCCGATTCTGCTACGTATCGACTGTTCCCAGCCAGACCTTGGGACGGCGAAGGGCGCGTTGTTCGCATCCGTTCTCATGCGGCCCAGCGCTTGCAGCATGAGGCTGGGCCAGTGTCATGGCTGAGCGAGTCTCTGAGTTGCGAGCTCTCTCGCTTCCTATTCATCCGACGCAGCAATAAACGGCGGGTGTTCCGTTGTTTTGTTCGAACCTACTGAACGGAGAGATTTTCCAGACGAAAACATGGCGTGCCCCCGCACTCAAACTCTACTAGGCTTGCAGGATCATGGCTACGATGATAGTTGTCGTTGCTTGTGTTGCTCCAGCTTGGCTTGGAACCTTCTTCTCAATGTTATGATCTTGCCGTATGCGTGGCGGCATACGTAGAGACTGTTCTGTTGTTCTGGCGACGATGCACCCATCATATCCTCCAACCGTCGATGTCAGAATGGGGCTTTATGAGCTCATACCTTCTTTCGGAGCCGATGAGAGCAGACACGTAGATAATTTTCCCAGTTTCTTCATCATGTATTTATTTCTGTACACTTGTTCGGGAACGCTTTGGAAACGCTTCTGCTTCGGCGGTTCGGGTCCGAAATGCCGTTCGGAAAGACAGAATGAAGCTCTAGCCTGAACGGCGAGGACGATGCGAACCCGCTACAGAAAGTACGCGATTCTCTGGCGTTCATGTAGCATCCGCGGCCGTATCCGATGATCATCGGACCTCGGCCAGATCAGTGTAATGTGTCTGATCGCGCCATCGTGCACTCATCGCACAACACCTGACCCAGGCCATTTTATAATAATTGCATTGCAGTTTCATCTCTATCAGCTGGCTCTTCCAGTCCAAAATGTCGTCAAGTCCAGCTTCAGAAAATTTCTCCTCAATACCGATTCTCGACTATTCCTTAGCTGCCTCTGCGAGTACTCGATCGCAACTTACCTCCGAGCTCCGCAACGCCGCTATCAATGTAGGCTTTCTCTATCTATCGAACACGAATGTGGACCCTGTTCTTGTCGAAGAACTCGTTTCGTACGTTCCTCGACTATTCGCTCTCCCCCAAGAAGCGAAGGAAAAGGTCCGAATGCGCAACTCGCCTCATTTTCTGGGGTACTCTCAGTTCGGTGCGGAGTACACCAAGGGGAAGGTGGATATGAGGGAACAGTTTGATATCGCCACGCCCCATAACTGTCGATGGAAGCCTGGAGATCCAGATTACAAGCGTTTGTGGGGTCCGTCTCAGGTAACGTGCCATATTTGCTCCGTTGCCGTTCCTACTAAAAGCGTTCCTCAGTGGCCTGACGAGGACTTGATTCTCGGATTCAGAGCGACGCTAGAGAAATACCTCGAGCAGGTACAGGAATTGGCGGATAGTTTCGTCGGGGTGCTGGCTGAGGCGCTCGGGCTCGGCCCGGATGGGTTATCGCGGTTTTACGACGCGCCTGAGCTCATGCAGCATCGGAGCAAGATAGTGCAGTACCCGGTGGTCAATGAGCGTTCGCCGTCGAATCAGGGCGTAGGGCCGCATTATGATGCAGGCTTTTTGACTATAGTGCGCGCCGATCCCTTATCAAGTGTGGGTTATTCAACTGACGTCTGATCTGCGTACTAGCTACTACAGGCATCGGATCACCCGGGATTGCAGGTACAGAATCTGGCGGGGGAGTGGATCGATGCTTCCCCGGTGCCGGGAACTTTTGTGGTATCGTTACAATGTTTTTTTTCCTGTCGTTACGGAGGGGGTTTACGGTATTCGTAGGTCAACTTTGGACGAGGTGAATCTGACATGATCTGCTGCGCCACACGATCTCGGGTTCTGACGAAGAGGTCTAGCGCTGGAGTTCGCCACTCAAGGCACTGTGCGCGCCACATCCCACAGGGTCCTCTCACCTCCTTTAGGATCGACGAGCCCTAGATATTCGATACCTTTCTTCCATAATATTGGGCTAGACGTCAAAGTGACCGATCCTGCGTACACTTTGAATTGTGCGTTTACCTAATGTTATTATATACTGGTGTTTACCCTCACTTGCATATCCGTAGTCCCAGAGGAGATCCTGAAACTACGCGACGCGAGGGGAAAGCTGCCGGACTCGGATTGTTAGTACCCTTATGCCTGCATGTCTTTCCGTTAACGTTTTCTGGACTTGCGTCCTTTTAGCCGTGAACTTCCCTGAATTTTCTACGCAGACTTCTGGGCATGTCAACCTTGTGGGCAGAGTGAAGTTTGTCTACTTTCTGCCTTCTGTCATTCATTCTAGAGTCGGCTAACCATGTTTCAGGAGCCACCCTGACGTCGGGGAACGACATTATCCTGCACTTTTCAAGCAGATATTTCCCGATGGTTTGCCTGCGCATGGGACGGCCTACTGAGTTGGAAGACTAGGTTATGGAAAACATACATATCTGGCATCCCTTTGGGAGTGCGGAAAGAAGTAAGCAGCTCAAGATTTGTATAGTAAACACGAAGAGAACTCCAAAGATGCACCTGACGTGGAACAGCACTCCGCTGGTATCGCATACTGATTTAATTTCAATTGCCGATACGGAGGATGGTCATCCATCACGGTGACTCGGAATCGGCACGAGGATAATCATATTCCGCCACGCACTGTGCTTCGATTGCCAGATATCAGTGACCCTGCAGTTGTGGGATGACATCGACATCTGCTGTCCGCAAGATTCCAAAAGTATTCGATACTTGGTTCTGGCCGCGACGGGGAATGTCGTACCGTACTTGGACCCCCCCACGAAACGAATTTGAGCTCTCTGGGTGGGCAAAGCTTATCGGCGACAGGAAGCCGGACAGATATTCGTTAACTGTCCCATGTCATGACTTTTTCTTTCGTATTGGTGCCACTGACAGTGATAATGTCCAGATGAACAACATGAGGCCTGTTGAATGTCAACTGAGACGTGCGAGTATTGAATTTGAATACAAGGTAGGGATTTTTGCCGGTGGCCACGGGCCTAGAGGGAAGTAAGTGTATGGTCTTAGGAGTACTACCATCCGTGAAAAAGTCTAATATGAACTTGGTACTAGCTTGCGTTTTCTCGGGCCGACTAAGGGGGATCCGCAACTGGCTCTTAGATATTCAGGAAGGTAGGGGGATGTTGAGTCAGCAGCGTAGACGTAAAATGATTGAAATCATCAACTACTAATCTATTGCTAATGAGGATGGCTCTCATTGGTCCATACGCGTCATCGATGCTGCCCAGGACGAACGGGTTTCGTATTATTCTTTCCCGCGACACTCGAAGAAAAACGTGGCAATCTGCCGAGAGTCGGGCGGGATTGAATGGGGCGGGATCCCGATCTGAGTCAGCAGGCCAGTACCCGAAACGCGTCATGCCGCGCTTCGAATCGGTCGGGCTCCGAGTCGGACTTTGTTCAGTTCAAAACATATTGTGTCCGAGTTGCACGGTTGTGTATGCTGTTGGTCCGTCAAGGACCGGTATCTAAAACAAGGAGACGCGATCTTGTTAGAGGTATAATAGGAGGCACCCGCCGGTCCATTTTCGTGTGATGCTTAATCTCTTGTCTTTGTGTAGGGGGCGTTCCTTCGATACAGGTCACAGGTGCCTTCGTCAGATCATCAGGAAGGAGGACATATTAGGCACAAGAACGGTGTTTTTTGGGTGAACTTGCACCTTGTGAACGGGCTGATTGCACCAATAAAGTCAATCAAAGCATCAGATCTATCAGAATAGGCAGGTATACACGCGCGTGCGAGCCCAGAATTCGAATTTGATGTGGGGGCGACCGAGAACATTGTAACAATTCATTTGGATGGAAACCCGTTTCACTGGGAACCGGCCAGGAGGGACGAAAAGACATGGCCAGGCTGGGATGGGTCCTCATTGGCAAAAGACAATGGAAATCAAGGTTAAGAATTTTGTCTATTATCTTCTATGGACAGAATACATTATTATAGGAGGTGAGTGTTGAAAGATCATTTAGCCAATCGCATCAGGGGAGGTCAGCCGAAATAGGATAATGATCCCAAACAAATACACATAAATGACCGATGTGGCTGAATAGTAAGCCGAGGGAGCCGACTTTCACTTGTTTTTCCCGACGTCGTTGCTTTTTTTCTTGCTTTGGCCCAGCAGCCACTTCCATCCATTCCTTCACTTTATCCCCTTAATCCTATTGCCGAGCCCCAATGGGTTGTGTACAGTCTACTGGCGTTGACGAGGAGGCCAAGGCCCGTGCGTACCTGTTCATCTTAACTCCAGTGGCAACAGCTGACAGGTCTGTAGGCAACGATGAAATCGAAAACCAGCTCAAGCGGGACAGGATGATGGCGAAGAATGAGATAAAAATGCTATTGCTGGGTGCTGGAGAGTCTGGAAAGGTCCGTGTCTGATATGTTGCGCGATAATGGGACCGCTCAATAGGAGGATTGCCGCTGTTATAGTCGACGGTGTTGAAGCAGATGAAACTTATCCACCATGGCGGCTACAACGACCAAGAGCGAGATTCTTACAAGGAAATCATCTTCTCCAACACTATTCAATCCATGCGGTATGATGCTGTTATGGCCCCTAAAAATAATTCTGATGGCGTTTTAGGGCGATTCTCGAGGCCATGCCGCAGCTGGACCTTTCTCTCGCGCCCCAAAACGATGCTCGTCGTGCTACTATCCTCGCATTGCCTGGTCAGCTTGAGACTGACGTGCTTCCCCGGGACGTCGTTGATGGTATTCGGTCGTTGTGGAGGGACCCTGGCGTCCGGGAAGCCGTTCGTCGCTCACGGGAATTTCAACTGAACGACTCGGCCGTCTATTATTTCAACTCACTCGACCGCATGGCTGGTCCTGGTTACATGCCAACAGACCAAGACATCCTTCGGTCGCGGGTGAAGACGACTGGCATTACGGAGACGACGTTCAAGGTTGGAGAGTTGACGTACAAGCTGTTTGATGTCGGTGGTCAGCGTAGTGAGCGGAAGAAGTGGATTCACTGCTTCGAGAACGTCACGGCATTGGTCTTCTTGGTCAGTTTGAGCGAATACGATCAGATGTTGTACGAGGATGAAAGCGTGGTACGTCTTAATGCTGTCTTCTCTGTCGCTTCCCTCACGGTTATTTGAAATAGAACCGTATGCAAGAGGCTCTCACGTTGTTTGACTCGATATGCAACTCAAGATGGTTCGTGAAGACGTCCATCGTACGTACATCCATTTTCTGACCTCCATTTTCTTCCCCTGACGGCTTTTAAAGATCTTATTCCTCAATAAGATTGATCTGTTTGCCGAGAAACTGCCGCGGTCACCGCTGAGCGATTACTTCCCTGACTACACAGGTGCGTGAGCTGTCGTTTCCATCTTCTACTGGCTGACCCTTGTTTCCAGGTGGCGACAACTATGATGCGGCTTGTGATTACCTTTTGCACCGGTTCGTCAGTCTCAATCAGAGTGCTGCGACCAAGCAGATATATGCACACTATACTTGTGCTACGGATACACAACAAATCAAATGTATGTCAATTTCGCCCTGACTGTGCCACTGTTCTCACTCGTCGGTCCGCAGTCGTCCTAAGCGCAATTCAGGATATCCTTCTGCAACTGCATCTTCGGGAATGTGGATTGCTATAGAATCAAGTGCACCACTACCCGGGTAGAGGGTGGATACTTCCTGTTTTTTCCCTTTATTTCTTTTGTTGTCATTTTGGTCATACCACAGTATAGTTACATTATTATTGCCTGCTTACGCATCCCATGACCATGGGCCATCATCTTACGAGGATCACATTGTTTTGTTTTTGATTGATTTATATTCCGCCATAGTTACTCTGTGTGCCTCTTCATTGCTACCCAATACCAGCCACATTCCTCGTTTCGAGTCCCTCGTTTGTTGTTCCTGTTGATCCTCTACACCCTATGTTACCTTTCTGTTTATCTTAAGCATATATATCGTACAGTCTAACAACAAATGAACGCGGAGTTTGTTCAGATGTTCATTTGCTTGGTGCACAATGAGGTCGTGTAGCGCCCTTCATTCGCTCTAGCTACTGTACCGATGTCGGTGGGCAGTAATGGATATTCAGATTTCCAAGATGTGGCTCATGGAACGTCAGGTTGGCTGTCACAGAGTGGCAATGGCACATCCTGCCTGCGCCTCTGTGTTGTACCTCGCACGTGGAATGTCTTGTCCCTCAAGGCATGTTACCGAATCGGACTGGGTCTCGAACAACTCGGGGCTTGACTACTTTCATGTCTCTCGTCCAGTCTCATCTACCTTCGTTTAGGGTGCTACCGTACTGTTGCTTCTCTCGTCTAATTCTGACTGCCGGATCCAGGAAGGGGCTTCATATTGACATAAACGTCGATGAATGTTCCTCACAGAAGGGGGGGGGATTGCACCCGGCACGTGCATCTTTATGTCTTCGGTCGATCGGTTTGGGTTTCGTGTCTCGCCTCGCTACGGTCGGTGCCGTCTTTTCGTTCCCCCCCCCTCCTCCCCCCATCGCGACCCTTCGAACTGTCCCCCTGTTTCCCGAGAGAACATGCCAAGCTTTGGGGGAGGAAAGGATGGCCTTGCAACTGCGACCCCGGCATTGGACTAATGGAGACTTTGTTCCTTCTTACGAAGAGGCGCTGGGATTCTAGAACGTCTGAAGATTCCTTGATATGTGCTATTCCTCGCCAAACTCGGATTATGTATGTGTACTTTTAGTTCTATAATTTGCATTGCCAACTTGTTCTTGAATATCTCTCGATGAGTCTAAGCCGTCCCATATCTATGAGTGGGCTTCGGCGTGATCGTTGATGCGTATGATATTTGCTTCCGTTTGGCCTCCGTTTTCCGTTTTGTAGCCGATCACATAAATACCCAGGTACGATTTTTTGAGCTTCATATGTATCTCTCCCTTTTCCCCACCTTCTCATCACCCCACCTCTCCATTTTTCCCCAATTCCTTGCAGTCGTCAGTGCCCTCATTTCTACCAAGCCCTACCGTCTCGTTTCCACCTTGCGAGAGCTTCGAATTCGAATTTGATGGCTCATCAGAAATGGGTTTTCCCCCTCTTATTCCCGGACGATGAAATACATTTCTGGAAGAGACCAGTAAATAGTACGCCGATCGTGTTCCGGTGAGTGTGGTTAGAACGCCCTGTCAAACAAAACGCTCAATCGGGTCCATAGCTTTCCGGAAACTTTCACCCGGGGTAACCCTGTGAAGAAGAAGAGGTAGAAGGTAGCACTTACCTTCATAAAACGAGGTACTGTACTCTTGATGAACAGCTTGCTTCACGACTCGTCCGTTCCCCCCCTCCCCCCCGCGTTCCTCAGGTGTGTTGCTCGTTCTATTCTATATGGCGTGGCGGCTTATAGTGACCAGTAGCTCCCTCATGCACCCTGTCGATGCCGAATTAATCATGACCGCCGCTAGAGCCTTGCATAGCGCCTCTGCTAGTATACGCGATTCTCACCACTCAAAGCCGAGGAGGATGCTCAGAGATGCCTTCAAGGCGTTGCCGTCTCCGAAACACGCCGCGCCTATCCCTGGGACCCACTTCGGCGACATAGCACCCTGTCCGACTGACGTTCTATCCCCCATTCAACGACTTCCAACCGAGATCCTTACCGACATCTTCCTGCACCTCCACCACGACCGCCCTCAGCTCCCCTTCGTCCATAAAGTCGCTGAAGCTCCTCGCCTGCTCACTTACGTATGCCGAAGGTGGCGCGACATCGTCGACGCCCTCCCCTCCCTCTGGTCTAGCTTTTCTGTCAATCTCGACGCGAATCATGCGAGCCGCGTCACCGCCCTTTCCGTGTTCCTCCGCAATTCCCGAGGCACTCTGCTCACGTTTGACTGCATCATGCATGACATCTCTGACTATGGAGAGCGAATACTCCAGCTGCTCTTCCACGAGAAGCACCGTTGGGAATCAGTCCGAATACTAGGCAAAGGTCAGAACCTCTCACGGTTCGCTCCCATTGGGGGAAGGCTTCCCATGTTGCGGTACCTCAAGCTGATTGTCATCGGACAGCCGGATCGGTTTGTATGTGGCGCGTACGAATTGGCGCCCAGGCTGGATAATGTATTCATCCAGGGCGTGAGACCCGTCGCGCACAGTCTCCGGCTGCCCTGGGCGCAACTGACGAGCTATTTCGCGGAAGAGGATCGGCTCGAAGATCACCTCTCTGTCCTGCGCCGCACGCCAAAGGTGCAGCACTGCCATTTACGGGTGCGCCACCCTTCCTCTGCGGGCGACACGATGATGGGGGCCCCGATCAAGAGATTGGAGATGCGGTGCCTGTCGAAGCTGGTGGTGAATAATGCGAACATTCTGGACCACCTCGTCTTGCCGGCGTTGGAGGACATCACGATCCACCAGTCGCCGCAGAGCATCCCGACCGAGTCGTTGGCTGCGCTTTTGTGCCATTCTGGATGCAGCTTGAGGGCGCTGTCTCTGCGGCTGTTCCCGTCGACCTTTTCTAGCGCGGGCCTTCTTCCAGTGTTCCGGTTCCCAGCGGCGCAGACGGTCGTGACCCTGGATTTGTTGCTCCTTGTGTACCCGTTTGATCTTATTGCCGGGTTGGCGGGCGGGGAGCATGGGCTGTTGCCGAAGTTGCAGGAGCTGGTGGTGAAGATACCGTCGTATCCTTTCCATGCGCCGAGGAAGTTTGATAAGGGGTGTTTGGAGGTGGTGGCGAGGCTGATGAGAAGGTCGGCGTTGCGGAGGGTGTATCTGGAGGTGTACGTTGCGAGGGAGGTTGAGATTCCGAAGGCCATGGCGCCGTGGGTCACTCAGAAGCAGAGGACAGTCGTGGTGAAATGGGAAGCACGACGATAAGATGCGGATGGAGGAACGCATCGTTTGAACGAAATTGGCACGGACATGGATTTTTATTTATGACTGCATTTTTACGACTTACGGTTTATACCCGCCTCCATTGTAACAGCTAGCTATCTTCTTGGTCAAACGGTGTATATGCATACATACATACATACAGCATGTGAAAGGAATCGAATGTATTTTGAAGGTTCAGATTTCTGTTGGGCTGGTCAGATCTGGGGATTTCATCGATTAACAACATCATGGTACCCCTGTCATACTACCAATCACGGCGCCATGGTGATATTCTGCCCATGGGGATGCTGCGTTTATTTAATGTCGAGATGTGTGCATGAAGCAAACTGGGTAAAGTGTATACTAGTGGCGCCGTATGGCATACATCAACTAAGATTCCTCGTACTGCGGGGATCTATCTGCGAAACGTAAACGTATCCCGACAACGGGGTAAGGATATCATCATTCCATAGTGACTTTTTCGCCCAAAGTTGGGGGGCGGGGGGTTCAAGCCATTCAGATCAGATATGGTATACAAGACATAGGGTCCTCCCCCCCTGCTTTTGATCCTATCAGTTCTAACGTTAATCCCGGGTCGAATTAAGTACCATGAGAACTTACGTTTCCCGAGATTGTTCTGGGCCGGGTTCCTGGCTGTGGGTGTCGTCGCTCGCGGGAACGGATAACATCAGGGGGGGTATGCATCTCCGTTGAACAGGCCCAGCAACTATGTATGACGTTCGCCTTATACTGTGCACGGTCGCCATGAGGTTGCGAGTAAAAATACCTTTGCAAGCATCCGGAAGTCCAAGCCGTTGGTGGCTTTCCGCGAAGTCGGGGGGTGTTCGATAACATATGGTCACGGTTTACGAAACGAAGAAGAAGGCTCTGGACGAGGAAAGATAAGAGGACCCGACGTTGATCAGTGCTCGGACTCGGAAGCAGTCTTTGAGTGGTTGGGATTCAGCCTCAGGCGCAATGTTCGCGGGATAGATAGCATCTTCTTGGCTGTCATAACACAAAACATGCCAGTGGAAGACAGTGCTCACGGGGCTAGTGGATTTATCGAGGCATGTTTGGCGAGCGTTTGCTCTATTTGCAATCCTATGAGCGCATTCATGTACTTGGAAAAAAAGCATCATCTCTGACCCAATGCCTTGGCCACACGTAGAGAAACGATGAGTGTTTGCATTGAAACTGCCAGCCAGAGTTGGGCCAAAACGCAATGGTTCTTCGTGGACTTGAAGCACGTGTGGGAACTGGATTCATTACACGCTGATCAGTATCCGATCTCGATGATCGCTACGGTGACCTCGGCAGGAACAAGAAACACCGCTGCCAAAACTGTATCGCGTGCATGACCTTGCTCTTATTCAACTTTCTGGATCTGGATCTGGATCGCAGCTCAAAACTAGTACTTCATTGACGTGCTTCTGTGAGGGACAAACAGGATCGGCGGCTGAGAATTAGAAAGCTGTACAGGGTTTCTGAGATGGACATGAATGACAGGTGCGGTGCAAGGATTGACTCAGGCTCTGTCCAAGTGGAAAAAAAAAAAGCGCGGGAGAAAAAATGCGTACCCTAAAAACGGCTCAACGCATCCGGCATTCGCCGAGAGCTGGCTACAAGCCTGCATCGGTGACGAATGTGCTGCCGATCGGGTCTCCTCCCACCTTTCTGGCGAGTCTAAATGGGCATGCTCCTTCATTCCATCCTCTCATTGCACCTTTCCTTCCTTCTCCCAGTATATGCTCTGCCAATGATCATCAAGCTCTAAAGTATTGCTGAGTACATGGCTGCCAGCCTGAAGAGGGTTACCATTTGATTAGTATGATCTCAGCCAAGAACATTGCTGAAAAAAAAAAAAACTTGACAGACTTTGTACCAAAAAAAGAGAATTACTCATTGAAAGCCTTAGCAAATTGAAATGTTGATGGTTAATGAGTATCATGTTATAACCATGTTCCATACTGATCAATAGCAGTCATATATACCTGTTAAGCCCAAACTCCATGTGACTATCAACACGTGATAAACAGTTTGGTACCTCACACTTTGGGTATGTCCGACTGAGTTCACTGATGTGTTAACAGAGGTGTGTGGTCAAGGCATTGCAAGTCACTTGAGATAGGATGGTAGAGAATAAACTTTAGCTCGAAGCTGGAGTATTACAGCAAGAGCTATGCTACTTAAATACTGTTCTGTTATCATGCTATAAATAAATGTTCACAAAAGATATTGTCTGTCATAGAGCTGTTACCCCTGCTGTTGTCAGGCTCTCCACAAAAGCTGTTGTCTTGCTATTGTGCTGCTGTGGTTGCACTGCCAGTTGGAGATGAAAGAGGTATTGTCTCTCCCTTCACAGCACACAGCAATGCGATAGGAGAGTGACCATCTGGGTTGCTGAGCTAAGCATTCCCACAGTCCTAAGCACTGGCCTAAGTGCCCTGACTAAGCAGAGATAGGAGTCATTTCCAAGGAAAAGAAAAAGAAAATAGGAAAAATTGTAACATTACCCCCTCCTTAAGACCATCATCCTGATGGCTTAATTAGGGAAGTCCTCCTTGCCCTTCAGGAGGTGGCTGATCTGCTGGGCCTCTCGTCGTTTCAACAGCAGGCTTCAAATGAGTCGAAGGCATGGTACATTGCTCTTCACTGTATGTCTCCACCATTTCTGGCTCGTCCATCACATTGCCATCTTCATCGTCCTCTCTAACATGTCCTCTGCTGTCAGCAGGTCGGTTGATGTATATCTGGCTAGATACAACCTTCCTTCCTGTTGTCGTCAGCTCTTGTTTCACAGATATAATATTGAACATGATCCTCTTCATGTCCAAGTTATTGATCCTGTGTTCATAGTCCTGAATGGTGTCATCCACATTCATATATTTTTCATTGACCCATTGGTTTGATTCTGGCCTGTATCCTTTCCAGCTGACTAGATAGTCAACAGTTGTTTTCATGCCTCCACCTTATGTCTTAATCTTTCGGGTCTTGTGGTTAAGCACCTTGTTGATTTCATAATATTCTTCATCATCGATGAGTTTGGCGGGTGGTGGAGGTGGTCTTTCTTGGTTTGGAAAGGCTGGGGCCACATATAGAGTTAATAATGTCTCATTGAAAACATTATGGATCCTTCATGTTGTTGGGAGTTGCAATTTATATGTGGATTTGCCAATTTTGGCTATGACTTTGAATGGACCCATTTGTTTGTCTGCCAGTTTCTTTTTTGGTCATGGTAGATGCAGATTTGTAGTATCTGTTACGATTTTTCCTATTTTTCTTCTATTTTTCCTTTCTTTTCCTTGGAAGTGACCTCTATCTTTGCTTAGTCAGGGCGCTTAGGCCAGCACTTAGGACCGTGGGAAGGATTAGCTCAGCAACCCAGTCAGTCCAACTCATATCACATAGCTGTGTGCTGTGAAGGGAGAGACAATACTCATTTTGTTCTCTAACTGCGGCGCAGCAGTAACAGCACACAGCAGGATAATAGTTTTGTGGAGAGACTAGTCATAGAGGGGGAAACAGCACACAGCAGGACAACAGCTTTTTGTGAATATTTATTTATAGCCGACTAGTATTTAAGTAGCTCAGTCCTCGCTGTAATACCCCAGTCTCGAACTAAAGTTTCACTTCACCATCTTATCTTGAGCTCCAGCTACTTGCAACGCCTTGACCTCACAACACTCTCATCACATCAGTGAACTCAGTCGGACATATCTGAAGTGCAAGGTACCGAACTGTTTATCACATAGTGATTGTCATGTGGAATTTGGGCTTAACAATTAGTTCGAGACTTCTAGCTTCCCTTCTTTAAGCCTAAAAGCTAAAAGAACTGAACACTTCTCACCAACCTCAATCAATCAAAGACATCATATGTCTAACAACGCTGGCTCTATCAACTCCAAAGTCCCCTCTTCCTCCATTGAATTGCTGACCGTTCTTCTAGAAACCTTAACAACAACAATAATCAGGGATTATCAAGCCAGAGATGACACCATCCATTGACTCATCAATGGCCTCTCTGCTGAGGCCCGAATCACCAACCACAGACCCAGACAAGGGTCTGAAGGCATGGGCCAACCAGGTCCTTGCCAAGAGGAGGAGGAACCCCTCTCAGATTCCTCACGAATCCCGACCACTGACTCCGACTTCACCAACACATTGGTGGAAGAAGAGGAGGTCAAGCATAGCCAGCAGTGGGGGAGTGAGCTCGACGAGGAGCACCAACAGTTGGCTGGACTCGGCCAACCAACAGAATGGGGCCCTGCCTCCAGAACCCAGGAACACCGAGAATGGCCTCTGGGTACCGAATGGGATGAAAATCCCGAAGACGACCCCTATGCCCCAGATCGCTGGGATGAAGCCAGGGATGATCAGGATCGAAGTACCGATCCTCGATCAACAGTCACCGAAGGAGGCAGCAGGTCTGCCAGAGGACGAAAGTGGTCCCCAGGGACCGAATGGAACAAGGAGCCCAAGGATGACCCCTATGAGGTCGACTGGTGGGATAACACCACCAACGAAGGAGAAAGCGGTCCAGACGGACCTGTACCCAGCGGGTCAGGGAGCAGCAGCTCCCTGGCAGATGATGAGTCCTCTAATTGGACCATCAAAGTATGCATGGCAACCCAGCCAACACCCCAGATCAGCAATCGAGCCCTTCAAGGGTTCTTGCACAGGAAGCTCACCACTCAATTCCTCAATCATGACTTCTTTGAGGAATTCCGACAATATGCCGAGTGGATCGAAAGAGAGAGAGAGTGGTGGCACAATGCTGAGACCAAAGGAGTTTGGGACCTACTGACCTAGGGGGTCCCATATTGGAAGGACTCCAACGATCCCCAAGGCCTATACTGGCCTGAGGGAAGAAGGAGAAATAGAAGAGGAGGGAAGCCTTCCCTCCGAAAATAGTTGGTGGATGTGGCTGGTGGATGAGGAGTGGGAAGACTGGAAGAGCAGGGAAGAAAGGCATTCAGGGAGTCACCACTACCCTCAGCCAATCCTCAGCAACAATAGGATGCCGCTAGCACCAGGGTTACCCCTGGTACTCCCTGAAGATGAATACTTGCCATTCCCAGTAAGTACTCCACCACCCTGGAGGAGAAGCCCTTCGATGTGCAGTACGACATCTTGGCTCTCCGAGGAAAAGCCAAAATATCCTAACCCCTGGAGGATCCCCGGCTTCCTACTAAAGCCAATGGGAGGACAGCCACCACCCGATGAGGTAACCAATTCAAAGGTAGATGATCCTGAGGCCACAGCACAGGGATGGACAATCAAAGATGGCCGCATCATCCGAAAAGAAGGGCCCCTAATGCCAAGAAGCCTCATCGCTGATGATGGGTCTCTGCATTCTCTTCCCGGACCCCCGATGGACTGGGTCGGCCCTCCTGGGGGGGAACCGCCAAATCCGATGCCGCCTCTCGATCCAAAGGTGCATATACTAAACATCAAACTGACGCTTGGGTGGGACCCCCTTCTCTTCAAGGGGGCCTCAGATGATATTGACCGCTTCCTTTTAGATTGTGACCAATATTTTCAAGTTTTTGCCTCCTACTTCCTCCTCGATGTATACAAGGTCAACTATGCCACCACATACTTCAAAGACAAAGCAAAAGTATGGTGGGTATTACTAGCGCCTACCTTCTGGTCAACCACGAGGCAACACCACCAACTGTCCACATGGCCAGTACTAAAACAGATGATCCATGACAAATTCACGGATCCAGCTGTCCAAGAAGTACACAAGGCCAAGATGAAGGAGTACAAGATGGGCGACAAGGCGGCGCCAGACTACTTCGACGAGTTGGAATGACTCAGGAAACTCGCTGGGATCCGGGAGGACATAGCCGACTCAGGATGCATGGTTGAGTATATGAAATTGGGGCTGCCGCCTCATTACCTAAAGACCATTTCAGACCTCAGCCACAGCATTCTGATCAGCTATGATGAATAGAAGGCAAGAATAGTTCTCATGTGGCAAGAACGACAACGGCAGAAGGCAGAAGCAGCCAACCTGTGGAGACAACACAGGTACCAGGGACAGGGCTCAAAGCCCTCCACCTCCCAGGTGACCATGCCCGCCAGGCCCGGCGGCTCAGCCCCAACTTCCCAAAACGATGGAAAGCGAACCAAAAAGGGCCCAAGTACCGGAAAGGGTAAGCAAATCGATGTGGGTTGCCTCAAGAAGGAGGGGAAGTGTTTCAACTGTGGTCAACCTGGCCACATAGCATGGGACTGCCCAGAGAAGAAGAACAAATGCACAAGAGAGGACATCAGGGTGCAGATTGCTGAATTAATAAAGGAAGACGAAGGCCTCGGGCAGGACGACAAGCCCGAGGAGGGAAAAGATGAGGCCGAGCAGTAGGCGATTCAACTGCCTCGGCCAAGGACAACAGCAACGGGTCACAGCCTGCAGGACAGACTGACATTTTCTCCCCTATAGTTTCCACTAATAGGTCCAAATCATGTGTGCATTCGAATATACCTGACTCCGTTACTCAAAAACCAGAATTGCCTAAGGAACCAACTTCTATGACTCAAGCGCCGATGAAGGGCCGAAGAGGGGCAGAGAGCCCCAAAGGTATGTCTTCATCTTCCTTTCATCAAGCTAAAAAATCAAAACAGATTCAATCACCCTCGGGCTGAACAGGGGTAGAGAACCCCACAGCCTGGCTCAAGCCATTCGATACTGAATGGACTTGGTGAGCAATCAAGGATGCAAAAAATGAGGCTGCAGCAAAGGTCATACTCAAGAATTGGGTACACAAAACCTGTATCAAGGAGGTGATCGATGATATGATCACAGGAATGAGAAAGATGGAAAGGTGCCAAGCTCTTGAATGGCTCGACGAACTACGAGGACCACGAAAATTTATTCATCAGACCAAAACTTCGGGACAGGACCTCATAACCAAAGCACAGATCAAGACCTTAATGTCTCGATCCACCCATGCAGTCACTGCCCTAATCGACAGTGGCTGCATGGGAAGTTCCATCAATTGAGCTTTCATCACCAAGCACCAATTACCTACAAGGGCAACAGTGGCCCCAATACCCGTTTATAATGCAGATGGGACAAAAAACCAAGCAGGATCGATCACCGAATACGTAGAGCTTAGGCTCACTATTGGAGATCACTCAGAACGAATCGATCTAGCAGTAACAGACCTAGGAACTAAAGAAGTGTTCCTAGGCCATGATTGGTTGATTTGACACAATCCGCTGATTAACTGGAAAACCAGACGGATCATCTTTGCAAGATGTCAATGCTGGAAGATTCCATTCGTATTGCCAGATGAAGATCCCGAGGAATAGTGGGATCAAGAAATGGAAGATGGAGAAACCATCCTGGCCGTGGACCTAGAAAGGGCCATTAGCATTCGGGCTATGCACCATGCCAATGATCTAGTGGCCAAAGCTAATGCAGACAAGGAGAAGAGGACATTCGAGGAAATGGTACCCAAGTGGGCACAAGACTTTCGGGATTTATTCGAAAAAGATAGTTTCGATGAACTACCCGAACCTAAACCCTGGGACCACACCATCAAATTAGTCCCCAATGCCAATGCCAATCTGGACTGCAAAACATACCCGCTTAGCAACAGCAAACAACAGGAACTAGACAAATTCCTTGAAGAGAATTTGTCTAGTGGGAGGATCCGACCATCAAAGTCCCCAATGGCCTCCCCCTTCTTTTTTGTAAAAAAGAAGGATGGAAAACTCTGACCAGTACAGGACTATCGGAAACTCAATGAGATGACGATTAAAAATCATTATCCACTCCCTTTAATCTCAGAGTTAATGAATAAACTCTGAGGCGCCAAGTACTACACCAAGCTGGACGTACGGTGGGGATATAACAATGTGCGGATTAAAGAAGGAGACGAATAGAAGGCCGCTTTTCGAACAAACCATGGTTTGTTCGAACCGATGGTAATGTTCTTCGGACTCACAAATTCACCGGCAACATTCCAGTGGATGATGAATGACATCTTCAAGGACCTCATCACCACTGGAAAAGTCACAATCTACTTGGATGATATCCTAATCATGTCTAAAACCAGGGAAGAGCACCGACAACTAGTACGACAAGTGCTCACCCTGATGAGGAAGCATAAACTATTCCTCAAAGCTGAGAAATGTGAATTCGAGGTATTAGAGACTGAATACCTCGGAGTCATTATCAGTGAAGGAAGCATCAGGATGGACCCAATCAAAGTCACAGGAGTGACTGACTGGCTGGAACCAACCAAGAAGAAGGAATTGCAATCATTTCTCGGATTCACCAACTTCTACCGCCGGTTTATTCAGGACTATAGCAAAATAGTCTGACCTATGATGCAATTGACTGGAAATTCCCCATGGACCTGGGGAATTTCCCAACAGGAGGCATTCGATGGTCTTAAACGCCGATTGGCCGAAGACGTTATCCTGGCCATACCAAGCCAGGACGGGAAGTTCCGGGTGGAAGCCGACTCAAGTGAAGGCGCAGTAGGGGCCATACTTTCACAGGAGCAAGATGACAAATGGCGACCAGTTGCCTTCATGTCAAAGGCACTCACAGTAACTGAGCGCAACTACGAAATTTACGACAAGAAACTCCTCGCCATAATGCTTGCTCTTGCCGAGTGGTGGCATTATCTCATTGGAGCGGTCCAAACCTTCGAAATCTGGACTGATCACCAGAACCTCCGGTATTTCTGGCAACCCCAAAAGCTTAATCGCAGACAAGCCCGATGGGTCACGGAACTATCGCAGTATGAATACATGCTACACCACAAGGCTGGTGTCGCAAACAAGAAGGCCGACTTCCTCAGCCGCAGGGCGGACCATGACCAAGGGGGAGACAACAACAAGGAGGTCGTACTATTGCGACCAGAACACTTCCGGGCCATGATAATGCCCATGGAAGAAGAGATGCACGAACGCATCAAGAGCACCACCTGAGATCCACACAAGTGGGATCAAAGAATCACCCAATCACTCAATCATGAACGAGAGCTGAAAAAGAAAGGGAAATTGATCCATTATGATGGATGGATCTACATCCCAAGGGATCAGAAGCTACGGGGTGATATCATCGCTGTCAGCCATGATCATGCGACTGCCAGACATCCCGGAATCGCAAAAACAAAGGAATTGGTACTCAGGGAGTACTGGTGGCCCAAGATGGACCATGATATCACCCGATATGTCAAAGCTTGTGAGGTTTGCCAATGAGGCAAAACTTCAACACAGCCTAGAGCCGCTCCCCTCCACCCGAATGAGGTCCCTTTGTCACCATGGACCCACATTTCAGTAGATATGATAACCAGACTTCCTAAAAGTGATGGCTATGATGCGATCATCGTCATAGTTGATCGCTTCTCGAAGGCGATCATCCCGATCGCCTGTTCTACAGAATTAACATCAGAGGAATGGGCAAAGATACTACGTGACGAGGTCTATGCAAAGTATGGCATGCCTCAGATAGTGATTTCAGACAGAGGACCACAATTTGTCTCCAAATTCTTGGACGATTTGTATCGACTGCTCAACATCAAAAGAAATGCCTCAATGGCATATCACCCACAGACAGACGGCCAAATGGAACAGGCCAATCAGGAAATTGAAAAGTACTTATGACTTTTCATCAGTTATCAACAAGACGACTGGACGGAATGGCTAGCACTGGCAGCATTCCAACACAACAACAGGATTCACTCCGCAACGGGTAAAACACTGTTCTTTGTGAATTACGGATGCAACCCACCAGTTGCACAAGTGGGATGGCGACACACTACAACACCAGCATCAATGGATTTTGCTACAACCATGGCAAAAATCCACGAAGAAACCAAGATGGCCCTCGAAAAAGCTGCTGCCACAATGAAGAAGCAATACGACAAACATAGACACATGGCTCACGAATACACAGGGAATGACAAGGTTTGGTTGGACACAACAAACCTACATCTACCAAGGCCAAAATGGAAATTGGCAGACAAACGAACAGGCCCATTCAAAATCCTTGCCAAAATCGGCAAATCCGCATACAAGTTGCAGCTCCCAGCAACTTGGAAAATCCATAATGTTTTCAATGAAACATTATTGACACCATATGTAGCCCCAGCCTTTCCAAATCAGGAAAGACTGCCACCGCCACCGGCAGAGCTCATCGACGATGAAGAACACTACGAAATCGACAAGGTGCTAAACCACAAACTTTGAAAGGTTAAAGCATGAGGCAGAGGCATGAAAACAACTGTCGACTACTTGGTCAGCTGGAAAGGATATGGCCCAGAATCAAACCAATGGGTCAACGAAAAATACATGAATGCAGAAGAGGCCATACAGGATTATGAGCACAGAATCAATGCTGTCAACAACAGGGGGATCATGACAACTATGGGACATACAATGAAAAGCAATGTGTCTCAAGTATATGATGGATCCACAGGCAGCCTCCGACAGAGTGAAACTCATGACATAACAGAACCCACCCCAGGCCCAACACCCTCACAGTTCGAGATCCTGCGAGACAAAACCAAAACAACGAGGGGTCAATCCCTTTACCAATCTGCAAACCGACAGATGGGTCCAGCAGATCGACCACCTTCTTCCGAAGGGGGGGGTCTACCCTAACTTAACCATCGGGATGATGGTCTTAAGGAGGGGGTAATGTTACGATTTTTCCTATTTTTCTTCTATTTTTCCTTTCTTTTCCTCGGAAGTGATCCCTATCTTTGCTTAGTCAGGGCGCTTAGGCCAGCACTTAGGACCGTGGGAAGGATTAGCTCAGCAACCCAGTCAGTCCAACTCATATCGCATAGCTGTGTGCTGTGAAGGGAGAGACAATACTCATTTTGTTCTCTAACTGCGGCGCAGCAGTAACAGCACACAGCAGGACAATAGTTTTGTGGAGAGACTAGTCATAGAGGGGGAAACAGCACACAGCAGGACAACAGCTTTTTGTGAATGTTTATTTATAGCCGACTAGTATTTAAGTAGCTCAGTCCTCGCTGTAATACCCCAGTCTCAAACTAAAGTTTCACTTCACCACCTTATCTTGAGCTCCAGCTACTTGCAATGCCTTGACCTCACAACACTCTCATCACATCAGTGAACTCAGTCGGACATACCCGAAGTGTGAGGTACTGAACTGTTTATCACGTGGTGATTGTCACATGGAATTTGGGCTTAACAGTATCCAACCAGACTCTGTCATTGATTGAATATTCATGTGCTGCCTGTCAGTGCTTGTCATACTGCTTCTTCATTGTTGAAGCAGCTTTTTCAAGTGCCGCTGTTATTTCTGCATGGATCTTTGCCATGGTTGATGCAAAGTCCTTAGATGCTGGTGTTGTCATCTGAACCCATCCTGTTTGTGCAATTGGTGGGTTCCATCCATAATTCATGAAGAATGGTGTTTTACCTGTTGCTGAGTGAATTCTGTTGTTGTGTTGGAATGCTGCCAGTGCTAGCCATTCCATCCAATCATCTTGTCGATAGGTGATGAACAGGTGAAGGTATTTTTCGATTTCTTGGTTGGCTCATTCTGTTTGGCCATCTGTCTGAGGATAGTACACTGTTGAGGCATTCCTCTTTATGTTGAGGAGCCAGTACAAATCGTCCAAGAATTTGGAGACAAATTGTGGTCCTCTGTCTGAAATCACGACTTGAGGCATGCCATACTTTGCATAAACCTCATCTCATAGTATTTTTGCCCATCCTTCAGATGTCAATTCTGTGGAGCAGGTGATCAAAATGATCACCTTCAAGAAGCGATTGACTATGATAATGATAGCATCATAGCTGTCACTTTTGGGAAGTCCTGTTATCATATCCACTGAAATGTGGGTCCATGGTAAAGAAGGGACTTCATTCGGATGCAGTGGGGCTGCTCTGGGTTGTGTTGAAATCTTGCCTTGCTGGCAAACCTTGCAAGCCTTGATATATCAGGTGATATCATGGTCTATTTTTGGCCACCAATATTCTCTCAAGACTAATTCCTTTGTTTTAGCAATCCCAGGATGTCCAGTGGTCACATGATCATGACATGTGGTGATGATGTCACCCCGCAGCCTTTGATCCCTCAGGATGTAGATCCATTCATCATAACAGATTAATCCCTCTTCTTTCTTTAGCTCATGCTCATGGTTGAGTGATGGGACGATTCTTTAATCCCATTTATGGGGATCCCAAGTGGTGCTCTTGATGCATTCATGCATCTCTTCTTCTGTCGGCATGATCAATGCTCAGAAGTGTTCTGGTCATAATAATACTGTTAAGCCCAAGCGACATGTGATATGACAACACGTGATAGACGGCTGTCCCTTCGCACTTCGAGGGATCACCCGAATCCACTTGTGATGTTGTCCTGTTTCGGTGTGTCACAAGGCCACGAAGTGGCTCGAGAGTAGGATGGTATGAATATAAACTTTAGCTCGAAGCTGGGGTATACCAGTGAGAGCTGTCGGTCTTAAATACTATACAGGTATCGCTAAGAATATAACTACTTATTGTGTCGTTCTGTGTCTATGGTGCCCGTTGTCCTTGAGCACCATTGTGGTACATAAAAGGGTAATTGTGTGTCGTCGAGCGCTGTTGTATCCAGGCGGCTCAGTTGTGCTTACTAAGCCTTTCCCGTGGTCTCGTGCCATGACTAAGCATGAATAGGGGTCAAGGAAAAAAGGAAAAAAGGAGAAAATCATAACAAATACAACCTCCTTGTTGTCGTCTCCTTCTTGATTATGATTCACCCTGTGGCTGAGGAAGTTGGCTTTCTTGTTTGCTACTCCAGCTTTGTGATGGAGTGTACACTCATACTCTGATAGTTCTGTGACCCATCTGGCCTGTCTGTGATTAAGCTTTTGGGGTTGTCAGAAATATCGAAGATTTTGATGATCGGTCCAGATCTTGAAAGTGTGATTTGCTCCAATGAGGTAATGCCACCATTCAGCAAGGGCGAGCATTATGGCGAGGAGTTCCTTATCATAGATTTCATAGTTGTGCTCAGTCACTGTGAGTGCCTTTGACATAAAGGTGACTGGTTGCCATTTATTATCCTGTTCCTATGAGAGTACAGCTCCAACTGTGCCCTCACTAGAGTTGGCTTCCACTCGGAATTTCCCATCTTGGCTAGGAATTGCTAAGATAATGTCTTCGGCTAATTGACATTTGAGGTCGTCAAATGCTACCCATTGGGAAATTCTCCAGCTCCATGGGGAATTTCCAGTTAATTGCATCATAGATCAGACTATTTTGCTGTAATTTCAGATAAACTGTTGGTAGAAGTTGGTGAATCTGAGGAATGATTGTAGCTCCTTCTTCTTGGTTGGTTCTGGCCATTCAGTTACCCCCACCACTTTGACGGGGTCCATTCTGATGCTTCCTTTGCTGATAATGACTCTGAGGTATTCTGTTTCTAATATCTCGAATTTGCATTTTTCAGCCTTGAGGAAGAGTTGATGCTTCCTCATCAAGGACAGCATCTGGTGTACTAACCTTCAGTGTTCTTTCTTGGTTTTGGACATAATGAGTATGTCGTCCAAGTAGATTGTGACCTTCCCCATGGCAATGAGATCTTTGAAGATGTCATTCATCATCCACTGGAAGGTGGCTGGTGAGTTGGTCAGTCCAAAGAACATAACCATCGGTTCGAACAAACCATGGTTTGTCTGAAAAGCAGCCTTCCACTCATCACCCTCCTTGATATGTATGTTGTTGTATCCCCACTGAACATCCAGTTTGGTGTAATATTTTGCACCTCAGAGTTTGTCCATTAACTCTGAGATCAATGGAAGGGGATATCGGTTCTTGATCGTCATCTCATTGAGCTTCTGATAATCCTGTACCAGATGTAGTTTTCCATCCTTCTTTTTGATGAAAAAAAAGGGCGATGCCATCAGTGACTTAGATGGTCAGATTCTCCCACCAGATAAGTTTTCTTCAAGAAACTTATCTAGTTCTTATTGTTCATTGTTGCCTAGTGGGTAACATTTGCAGTCCAAGTTGGCATTAGTGTTAGGGGTTAGCTCGATGGCATGGTCCTAGGGTTTTGCATCAGGTAGTTCATCAAAATTTTCTTTTTTGAATAAATCCTGATAGTCATGTGCTCATTCAGGTACCATTTCTTCGAATGTCCTTTCTCCTTTTTCGGCATTGGCCTTTGCTGCTAGGTCATTAGCATGATGTACTGCTCATATGCTAATGGCCCTTTGTAGGTCAATGGTGAGAATGGTTTTGCTGTCTTCCATTTCTTCATTCCATCAGTCCTTGGAATCTTCATCCAGTAGTTCGAATGGAATTTTCCGGCAATGACATTGAGTGAAGATGATGCAACCGGTCTTCCAATTGATTAATGGATTATGTCTAATCAGCCAATCATGTCCCAGGAATATCTCTTTGGTCTCTAGGTCAGTTACTGCCAAGTCAATTCATTCTGAATGATCACTGATGGTGAGCCTAAGCTCAACATATTCAGTGATTGATCTGGCTTGGTTCTTGGTTCTGTCTGTATTGTAGATGGGGATAGGTGCTGCTATTGCCTGAGTGGGCAATTTGTGCTTGTTGATGAAGGCTCGATTAATGCTGCTTCCCATGCAGCCACTGTCGATCAAGATGGTGACTGCATAGGTTGATCGAGATGTTAACATCTCAATCTTGGCCTTGGTCAATAAGTCATGTCCTGGGGATTGGATGCATCAGATGAATTTTCATGGTCCATGTAATTCATCCAGCCATTCTAGAGCTCAACACCATTCTGCAGCTTTCATTCCGGTGATCATTTCGTCAATGACTTCCTCAGCTCAGGTCTTGTGTACCCAGTTTTTGAGTATGGCTTTTGCTGCTGCTTCATCCTTGGCATCCTTGATGGCTCACCAAGTCCATTCAGTATCGAATGGCTTGAGCCATGTTGTGGGGCCATCTGTCCCTATTCAGCCCAAAGGCAATTGAGTCTGTTTTCTATTTTTAGTTTGATGAACATTGGTGATGACATACCTTTAGGGCTCTCTACCCTTCTTCAGCCCTTTGTTGGCACTTGAGTCATTGGGGTCGGTTCCTGAGGTGATTCCTTAGGCAATTCTGAATGGTGGATAATAGGATTGGGTATATTCGAATGCATGCATAATTTAGTCATAGGGGTTAATTCTACAGAAGATAAAGTGTCAGTCTGTCCAGCAGTTTGTGATCTGTTATCCAGTTCTTTGGCTGAGTCAGCAGAATCGCTCACTGCTCGGCCTCACCTTTTACCTCCTTGGGTTTGCTGTCCTGCTCAAGGTCATCGTCTTCCTTCATCAATTTGGCAATCTGCATGCGAATGTCTTCTCATGTGTGTTTGTTCTTTCTCTCTGGATAATTTTGTGCCATGTGGCCTGGCTGGCCACAGTTAAAGCATTTTCCCTCCTTCTTGAGGTGGTCCATATTGATTGGCTTGTCTGTTCTGATACTTGGGCCCTTACCAGTTTGCTTTCTGTCATTCTGAGAAGTTGGGGCTGAGCTGCTGGACCTGGCAGATGTGGTCATGTGAGAGGTGGAGGGCTTCGAGCCCTGTCCCTGATACCTGTGCTGGTCCCACAGGTTTGCTGCTTCTGCTTTCTGTCATTGTCGCTCCTGCCACATTAGGATGATTCAGGCCTTTCAATCATCGTAGCCGACAGGGACGCTATGGCCAAGATCTGAGATGATCTTCAGATAATGAGACAGCAGTCTCTGCTTCATGTATTCAACTATTTGTCCTGAATTGGCTATGTCCTCCTAGATTCTGGTGAGCTTTCTGAGTCGTTCCAACTCATCGAAGTAGTCTGGTGCCACCTTATCACCCATCCTGTATTCCTTCATCTTCGACCTGTAGACTTCTCGGACTGCAGGGTCCATGAACTTGTCATGGATCATCTGCTTTAGGACTGTCCAGGCAGGGTACCAGTGATGTTGCCAGTTGATCAACCAGAAGTTGAGCACCAGTAGTACTCACCATACCTTTGCCTTGTCCTCGAAGTAGATGGTGGCATAGTTTACCTTGTATATGTTGTGGAGGAAGTATGAGGCAAAAACCTGGAAATATTAGTCGCAGTCTATAAGAAAGTGGTCAATATCATCTGAAGCTCCTTTAAAAGGAAGAGGCTCTTGTCTAAGCATCAGTCTGATGTTTAGTATATGTGCCTTCGGATCAAGAGGCAACATCGAGTTTGAGGGTTCCCCCTCAGGGGGACCGGCCCAATCTGTTGGGGGCCCTGGGAAGGAATGTAGGGATCCATCATCGGCAATAGGACTTCTTGGCATCAGCAGCCCTTTCTTTTTGATGATCCACCCATCCTTGATGATCCACCCTTGTGCTGTTGCTTCGGAGTTGTCCTTTTTCACATCAGTTGGAACCAATTCGCTTCCTTCGGCTTTGTCTGGTGGTGGCTGTCCCCCCAATGGTCAGGGTGGGAAGCCTGGAACCCTCCAGGGGTTCAGATATTTTGGCTTTTCCTCAGAAAGCCAAGGTGTCATACTGCTCCCAGCAGGACTTCTTCTCCAGAGTGGTGGAGTGCTCACTGGGAATAGCAAGTATTCATCTTCTGGAAGCACCAGGGGTAGTCCTGGTGCTCATAGCATCCTGTTGTCACTGAGGATCGGTCAAGGGTAGTGCTGACTCCTCGGATGCCTTTCCTCTCTGCCCTTCCAGTCTTCCCATTCCTCATCCACCAGCCGGGTCCACCGATTATTTATGAGGGGGGTATCTTCTCTCTCTTCCACTTCTTCTTCTTTCCTCAGGCCAATATAGTCCTTGGAGATTGTTGGAGTCCTTCCAGTACAGGACCCCCCAAGTGGGTAAGTCTCATACCCCTTCAGTGTTGGCATTGTACTGCCACTCTCTTTCTCCTGCCACCTGATCGGCATATTGTTGGAATTTCTCAAAGAAGCCTTGATTGAGGAAGAGAGTGGTGAGCTTCTTATGCAAGAACCCTCAAAGGGCTCAATTGCTGATCCAGGGCATTGCTGAGGGTGGTATTCTTGCTTTGATGGTCTAATCGAAGGACTCATCATCTGCCAGGATGCCGCTGCTTTCTGACTTGCTGGATAGGGGTCCATCTGGACTGCTTTCTCCTTTGTTAGTGGTATTATTCCACCGGTCGGCCTCATAGGGGTCATCCTCAGGATCTTCACTCCACTCAGTGCCCAGAGACCATCTCCATCCCCTGGTTGGCAGGGGTTGTCGGCCCCCTGCCTTGGTACCTGATGATCTGTCATTGGGACTTCGATCCTGATTGTCTCAACGATCTGGGGCGTAGGGGTCGTCTTCAGGATTTTCATCCCATTCTGTTCCTGGAAGCCATTTTCTTGGCTCCTGGGCTCTTGGAGCAGGGTCCCACTGTGTTGGTCAGCCAATTCCAGCCAACTGTTGGTGCTCTTCATCGAGCTCATCTCCCCACTGCTTGCTATGCTTGACCTCCTTTTCTTCCACCAATGTGTTGGTGGAGTTGGAGTCAGAGGTCAGGATTCGTGAGGGACTTGGAAGGGATTCCTCCTCCTCTTGGCAAGGATCTGATTGGCCCATGCCTTCAGACCCTTGTCTGGGTCTGTATTCGGTGATTTGGGCCTCAGCAGAGAGGCCATTGATGAGTTGGTGGATGGTATCATCCTTCGTTTGATAATCCCTGATTATCCTGGTTGTTAAGGTTTCTAGGAGAGTAGTCAGCAATTCAATGGAAGAAGGGGGAACTTTGGAGTTGATAGAGCTGTCGATGAAAGACATATGATGTCTTGTTCAGTTGTTTGGAAAGAGGTTGATAAGAAGTCTTCAGTTCTTTTAGCCTTTAGGCTTTAAAGAAGAGAAGCTAGAAGCTTCGAGCTAATTGTTAAGCCCAAACTCCACATGACTATCAACATGTGATAAACAGTTTGGTACCTTGCACTTCGGGTATATCCAACTGAGTTCACTGATGTGTTAACAGAGGTGTGTGGTCAAGGCATTGCAAGTTGCTCGAGATAGGATGGTAGAGAATAAACTTTAGCTTGAAGCTGGAGTATTACAGCAAGAGCTATGCTACTTAAATACTGTTCTGTTATCATGCTATAAATAAATGTTCACAAAAGATATTGTCTGTCATAGAGCTGTTACCCCTGCTATTGCCAGGCTCTCCACAAAAGCTGTTGTCTTGCTATTGTGCTGCTGTGGTTGCACTGCCAGTTGGAGACGAAAGAGGTATTGTCTCTTTCTTCACAGCACACAGCAATGCAATAGGAGAGTGACCATCTGGGTTGCTGAGCTAAGCATTCCCATGGTCCTAAGTGCTGGCCTAAGTGCTCTGACTAAGCAGAGATAGAGGTCATTTCTGAGAAAAAGGAAAAGAAAATAGGAAAAATCATAACAATACCTGGCTGAGTGAATCAATGAAGATTGGCCATGTTGGCAGGCCACCAGACTTTGCCACTCTTTACTACCACTTTCTCAAGTACATTGTTATTAGGCTCAAGCCACACATGACTAGAAACACATGATAAACTAATGTGGCTTTATGTTTGAGCCTTCTACTAGAGTCCACTGGAATGTTCCTTGATTAGAGTGCTTCAAGGCATAAGAAGATAGCTTGAAAGTAGAATGAGTATGAATAAACTTTAGCTCAAAGCTGGAGTTATACCAGCAAGAGCCATCCTACTTATATATATTTCATGGTGCTACTATAAATATTCCTACTTATTATGTCTGTGCTGGCTATTATGCTTGTTGTCCTGGAGCATCATTACCATCTACAATAGTATTGCTGTGCATCATCAGGCAATGCTGTTGCATTGAAAGACAATGGCCAATTGGACTTGTTGTGATGACTAAGCCAATCCCACAGTCCTAAGTGCTAGTCTTAGTGCTCTGACTAAGCATAAATAGGGGTTAACTACTAGAAAAGAGAGAAAAGAGGAAAAATCATAACAATTATTATTCATCTCATGTATGATATATTAGCAGTGCTCTTGAAAATGACAATGATCTTTGAAAGCTTTGTATCCAGCCTGCCACTGCCAGAGCTATTATCATGACAACTTTTATGATCTCCAATTCTTTCTGAAGAATGAGAAAACAACAGAGGGTTATATTGTGTTTAAAGAAGGTTTATACAAGAGTAATTGTCAAGTGAGTCCTCTGCACAGAGTCAACATCTTTCAAAACTCACATATCTCTGTCTTGCAGGCTGTTAGAAACATGCCAATTGATTGGGCTTAAGTGCACATGTGTGTTAGACTCAAGCCACATATGATCAACTAACATATGATAAACTAACATGGCTTCATGTTTGAGCCTTCTGTCAGAGTCCACTTTGTGTGTTGTTTGTTGATTTCCTGTGCTTCAAAGCATTGTGTGATTTAGCTCAAGAGTAGAATGAGAATGTATAAACTTTAGCTCAAAGCTGAGGATTTACCAGCTAGAGTGAGCTCCTTAAATACTGTATAAGGTTCTGCTAATAATACTACATATTATGTATCTCTCTGTCTTTTATGCTCATTGTCCTAGAGCATTGTTACCATATATAAAAGGCTGATTGCATCATCAGGCAGTGCTGTTGCATTGAGAGACAATAGCAGACTTGGCCAGTTGTGATGACTAAGCCTTTTGTCCCATGATCTTAAGTGCCTGTTCTGATGCCCTGACTAAGCATGAATAGAGGTCAAAAGAGAAAGGAAAAAGAGCTGAAAATCATAACATTACCTCCTCCTTAAGACCATCATCCTGATAGCTTAATTTAAGGATAATTCATAGTTGTGTATTGCATCATTGGCATTGATGTGTTTTTCATTTATCCACTGGTTAGATTCTGGTCCATATCCCTTCCAGCTGATGAGATAATCCACCATGATTGTCATGCTGCTGCCTTTTGCCTTGATTTTTCATAATTTATGATTTAAAATCTGGTCAACTTCATAATGTTCTTCATTATTGACAAGGTCTGGCAGTGGAGGAGGTGGTTGCTCTTGGTTTGGGAATGCGGGAGCAACATATGGTGTTAGCAATGTCTCATTAAAGACATCATAGATCTTTCAGATTTTGGATAAGTTCAATTTGTATGCACTGGCACTGATTTTCGCTGTAACTGAAAAGAGCCTGGTATGCTTGTTGGCTAGCTTGCATTTGGGATGTGGAAGGTGAAGATTGGTGGTATCCAGCCAAATCTTATCATTTATGGAGTACTTATGGGCCAGCCACTGATGTTTGTCATATTGGGTTTTCATTATTATGGCAGCTTTCTTGAGAGCTGCTTCGGTTTTTGTGTGGATCTTTGCCATCATGGTGGCAAAGTCCATCAAAGCAGGAGTGGTGGTTCAATGTCACTCCATTTGTGTGATATTGGAGTGTTGCCTATAGTTTACAAAGAATGAGGTCTTCCCTATTGCTGAATATATCTGGTTGTTGTGTTGGAAGGTGGCAAGGGCTAGCCACTCTGCTCAATTGTCTTGGCAGTAGTTAATGAACAGGTGAAGGTACTTTTCAACTTCTTGATTGGCCTGTTCTATCTGTCTGTCTGTCTGAGGATGATAGGTGGTTGAAGTATTGCACTTAATGCTTAGGAGTTGATAAAGGTTATCCAGGAATTTGGATACAAATTGGAGGCCTCTGTCTGATATGACTACTTGAGGCATGCTGTATTTTGCATAGACCTCATCTCATAGTATCTTCACCCACCCTTCTGAAGTAAGTTCAGTTGAGCAGATGATCAGGATGATTGATTTCGAGAAGCAATTCACTATGATGATGATAGCATTATAGCTGTTACAGTCCAGTAATCTAATAATCATATCGACAGAAATATGGATCCATGGGAATGATGGGACCATATTTAGATAGAGTGGGGCTGCTCATGCCTGTGTTGATGATTTGCCTCTTTGGCAGGTTTCACATGCTTTGACATATATGGTGATGTTGTTTCCTATTTTGGGCCACCAGTACTCTTGCAGTACCAGTTTCTTTGTTTTGGCAATGCCAGGATGTCCAGCAGTGGCATGGTCATAGCAGGTGGTGATAATTTCACCATGTAGTTTTTGGTCTTGAGGGATGTAAATCTGGCCATTATATCGAATCAACCCTTCCTCCTTGGTCATTTCTCACTCATGGTTGAGTGAGGGTGCCACTCATTGGTCCCATTTATGGCTGTTGCAGGTGACACTTTTAATATGCTCATGAATCTCCTCTTCTGTTAGCATTATCAGAGCTCTGAAATGCTTGGGCCACAACAATGTTACTCCCTCATTATCAGTCCCTCCTTGATTATGATCTGCCTGTTGGCTTAAGAGGTCAGCCTTTTTGTTTGCCATGCTAGCTTTGTGATGGAGTGTGTACTGATACTGGCTGAGTTTGGTGACCCATCTAGCTTGCTGATGGTTCAGCTTTTGTGGCTGTCAGAAGTACTGCAAGTTCTGATGATCAGTTCAGATCTCAAAGGTTTCTATTGCCCTGATGAGATAATGCTGCCATTCTTCCAAGGTGAGTATAATGGCAAGGAGCTCCTTGTCATAGATCTCATAATTTTGCTTGGTAATTGTGAGTGCTTTGGATAAGAATGTGACAGGGCATCACTTTTTGTCTTGTTCCTGAGATAGTATGGCCCTGATTGCTCTCTTGCTTGAGTCAGCCTCAACTCTAAACCTCCCCTCCTGCATGGAGATAGCCAGTATGATGTCTTCAGCTAGCCGTTGTTTTAGATCATCAGAAGCAGTTTGTTGAGAGAGACCCCACATCCAAGGAGCATTGCTAGTTAGCTGCATCATAGGTTGGATGATTTTGCTGTAGTCTCAGATGAACTGCTGATAGAAGTTGGTGAATCTGAGGAAAGACTGTAACTCTTTCTTCTTGACCAGTTCTGGCCACTTGGTTACTCCTGCTACTTTGATGGAGTCCATTCAAATACTCCCCTCACTTATGATAACCCTGAGATACTCAGTTTCAAGTACTTCGAATTTGCATTTCTCAGCCTTGAGGAATAATTTATGTTTCCTCATAAGAGCCAGTACTTGTCATACCAGCTTTCTGTGCTTCTCCTTGGTCCTTGACATAATCAGAATGTCATTGAGGTAAATAGTGACCTTTCTAGTGGTGATGAGATCCTTGAATATATCATTCATCATCCACTGGAATGTTGCCAGAGAATTAGTGAGTCCAAAGAACATAAATGTGGGTTCAAATAGCCCCCGGTTTGTTCTGAATGCTGCTTTCCATTCATCTCCTTCTTTGATATGAACATTATTATATCCCCACCAGACATCAAGTTTGGTGTAATATTTAGCACCTCAGAGTTTGTCCATCAGCTCTGAGATTAGTGGGAGCAGATACTGATTCTTGATTGTTATTTCATTAAGCTTTCAATAGTCTTGAACCAGTTGAAGCTTGCTGTCTTTCTTTTTGATGAAGAAGAATGGTGATGCCATGGGGGATTTTGAGAGCCTAATATGTCTGCTAGACAAGTTCTCATCCAAGAACTTGTCTAGCTTCTGTTGCTCATTGTTACCAAGTGGATACATTTTACAATCCAAATTGGCATTCACATTCAGGATTAGTTTGATCACATGGTCTCATGGTTTTGGCTCCAGCAATTCATCAAAGCTTTCCTTCTCAAATAGGTCCTTAAAATCACATGCCCACTCTGGTACCATCTCCTTGAAGGTTTTCTCCTCCCTTTATTTATTGGCTTTGGTGGCCAAATTATTGGTGTAGTGAACTGTATGAATGTGCAATTCTCATTGAATGTCAATGGCCAGAATTGTCTCTCCATCTTCCATTTTCTCATCCCATTGGTCCTCTGGATCTTCATCCAGAAGTTCGAATGGGATTTTCTGGCACTGGCATCTTGCAAACATGATTCGTCTGGTCTTCCAGTTAATCAATGGATTATGGTGTATTAACCAGTCATGGCCAAGAAAGATTTCCTTGGTTCTGAGTTTGGTGACTGCCAAGTTGATCTGTTCAGAATAGTCACTGATTGTGAGCCTAAGCTCCACAAATTCAGTGATCGAGCCAGTCTGATTTTTGGTCTTGTCAGCATTATAGACTGGGATTGGAGCCACAGTGGCTCAGGTTGGAAGTTTGTACTTGTTGACAAAAGCACAGTTGATAGAGCTCTCTGTACACCTGCTGTCAATCAGTGCTGTTACAGCATGGGTGGTTCAGGATGTGAGGGTTTTGATCTGAGCTTTAGTAAGTAGATCTTACCTGGTCATCTTTGATTGTTGAATAAACTTTCACAGTCTGTGGAGTTCATCAAGCCATTCCAAAGCTTGGCATCATTTGGCCTTCTTCATTCCTTCTATCATGTTATCAATCACTTCTTTGGCTCTGGTTTTATGGACCCAATTCTTTAGTACAGCTTTTGCTGCTGCCTCATTCTTGGTGTCCTTGATCACCCTCCAAGTCCACTCAGTGTCAAATGGCTTGAGCCAGGCTTCTAGGCTCTCTGCCCCTGTTTGGCCCATAGGTGTTTGAGTTTCTTTTTGTGATTCTTCAGTGTGCAGGGCATAAGTTGATGGTATATTTGAATGCATAGTATGAATAGGCATATGAGTAATTACAGAGGTACTATCAGTCCAACTAGCAGCTGGAATTTGCACACTGTAAGCATCTTTGGCTGGCCCAGTGGAATCAGTCACTGGTCAGTCCCTTCTTTTACTTCCTCCACTTTTGTCTCCATACCAAGTCCTTCTTCCTTTTGCAATTCAGCGATTTGGGCTCATATGTCTTCTCAAGTCTGTTTCTTCTTTGGGCAATCTTTGGCCAGGTGACCTTTCTGCCTGCAGTTGAAACATTTGCCCTCCTTCTTCATCTGATCTATGTCTATTGGCTTCCCTGATCCAGTATATGTTGTGCCAGTCCTGGTTTTCTGTGCTCCATAGGTGGGGGCCATTGAGGATCCCAATGATTTCCCAGCAGTTTGCCCTGACTTATTTGGGGTTGGCAGGGTTGGCTTTTTAGTGTAGTCCTGCAGTGTCAATGATTCTGCTTTCTGCCTTTGTTGTTCTCTGTACATCTTAACAATCCATTCTTTCCACTCATCATATCTGACTGGCATTAATGCTTTAACATCAATTGCAGAAATCATCATAATGTATAAGGGAGGGACTCCTCTCTTGAGGGCCTCAACCATTTGTCCATCATTTGCTATATTGTCTCATATTCTGGTGAGCTTTGCAAGGTGCTCTAGTTTATCAAAGTAATCCATAGCCACTTTATCCCCTATTTTGTACTCCTTGATCCTTTGCTTGTGAACTTCTTGTACTGCTGGATCAATGAACTTGTCATTTAACATCTGTTTGAACACTGGCCATGAGGAATATCAGTAGTGTTCCTGAGTTGATGATCAGAAGTTCAGAGAGATTAGGATCCACTAAGTTTTGGCTTTCTCCTCAAGATAGGAGGTGATGAATACAACTTTGTTCATGTCTGAGCCAAGATACCCGATATACACTTTGAAGTATTGTTCACAATCAACCAGAAATTGATTGATGTCATCTGAGGCCCCTTTAAAGGGATGAGGCTTTCAAAGTAAATCAGGTTGGCATTGTAAGACAGTGGTGTTCTTGGATAGGAGGCTCATTGGATTGGGCCATTCTGAGAATGGGGGTTGGTTCCATTCATGTGGAGGTCCAGAAAATGAATGAAGAGATTGGTCATCAGCAACTGGGCTCTCCTTTGGAATGGTTTCTCTTTGGATGATCACTTCATCTTGTACTGGTTCTTTTTCTGTGCCACTTATCTCTGCTTGATCAGAGGGTGGCTGTCCACCAAGGAGTTGGCTTCCCTTGCTAGTCCATGGGTTTTGGAACCCTTCACACTGTGATGCTGAAGAGGTCGGCTGAGATCAGGTCTTGGTGAATTGAGTTGCCACACTTCAGATTGATGGATCTGATGCTTCAGCCTGACTGTGGATTGATGGTGCCATGTAGATGGCTTGTTTTGGTGGAATAGGTGGGGATTGTGGCATTGGTTGCAGCTGAGTGCTGGATTAGTATAGGGGAATCGGCTTAAGTGGGTCCTCTGGATGCCATTGGCCATATTTCTCCCATACATACTTGGTTGCAGCATACTGTAAAATGTCTGGTTTTTCAGTAGTGTCTGCATACTTATATTTCTGTCCTAAGGGTGTAACCCTCCAGTGGGCATCCCTCCACAAAAAGAGCATTTCCTGCTCATATAGTCCTTGGTATTCCTTCCTTCTCTCTCTTTCTATTTCCTCTCTTAATGCTTCTTTGTCTGTGTCTTCATCAATGTTTTCCATAAATCATTCAGGATTAAAAGGCCCTTTGCTGTCCTCCTCATCACTCTTATCTCCACTGTTCTCTGCCTTGAGGAGGGAACTGATGGGTGGGTTGTAGATGGATGGTATGGCTGGTCTGAGTGTCGCTGGGGAGTTTATTGTCGACCCTAATGCTAGGCCCAGCTGTGTTCAGGTCAGGTCCAGGGTTTGTTGGTCAGATGGAGACATCTTCAAGTCTATTATAGCATGTCCTGCCATGTGCTCTTGTTCTCTCCAGTTCCTGGCTATAGAGGCTGAAGTTTTGTTGGAATCCAGGATTAAGGAACTGGTGGATGATTCAGCTTCCCAGAAACCGATAGAGGGCTCGGTTGGAGACATGGGCATTGTCAGGTATCTGGAGCCTATAGGCTTCAAGAATGGAGTCGGCATCTGAGGAGATAGTGTCTGTTCTGGCAGGGTATTAGAAGGAGAGAGGGCAATTTCCCTCTGTAGTTCAGCCCCTTCTGATGGCCTCACTCCTGGTAACAGTGCTTCTCAATCCAGCCCATGGGTCAGATTCTGAGTCAGGCTCCCTGAAGAGGGATTCTGAGGAGTCAGTTCAAAGCCCATACCAACTGGGGGAGGCTGATCCCAATCTTTCAGCCTCTTCTTATTGTTGCTGCTGCCACTCTTGTCTGTCATACTCTGCTTGTTCATATTCTCACTGAGCCTCCATCTGAACATAGTCAGCAAGCTCTTCTTAGGCTCACTGTATTTCTGCTCAGCAGGTCTGATTCTGCTGCTGCTGATGTACCACATTGTTGTAGTCAAAGGGGACTGTAAGGTCCCAATCTGAGAAAACTCACCATATGATTCTGTCCTAGGCGATTCTTCCTCTGACACTGGCCATCCCTTTCTCTGGCTGACTCCCAATGTGAAGGTTGTTATAAGGGTCTTCTGCCACAGCGATGGCGAGCTCCACATTCACAAAATCCTGGTGGACAGTTCTCCTATGGGGGTCATCAAGCCTCAACCTGCTAATGGATGGGCTTGACTCAGAGGTAGTATAGAGGGAATTGTGGGGGAAGTAGGAGGCTGCCAGGGATCTCAAAGCCATCCAAGCAGCATCAAGAGAGTCCTGAGCATGGTTTCCAATCTCTGAGATGATCAGAAAGGCAGAAGGGCTGAGGGTGGGAACTGGAGAGACATTACTAGAGATCTCCTCAGGCTCTTGGGTGATGTTCATTGTCCAAGAGTTTTGGAACCCTGCGAGAGTAGTATCACAGTTTCTGCTAGATTGTCAAAAGGGGTATCAGAGTCCTTCTTCTTTCTGAAGGCTCCCCAGAGGCAGGTTGCTAGGCCTGGCTTTAGATACAGATCATTCTTGTGGCTGGAAGGACATTCTGACAGAGGCAGGGATGTCATGAAAAGGAAGATCTGGGGTTATGTTTCAGAGTATGGTATGGATCTGCTGAAATGCTTGATAGTGCCTGACTATTCAAGCTGCTACTGATTGTCATCCACAACAAAGGGTAATGACAGCTAGAAGACCTAGTAGCATTCTAATGATGGAAGCTATCAGTTCGAAAAAGTTGTGATTGAGGTCTGTGGTTGTTGCTGGGGGCATTCAGTTTTTCAGCACAATTGGGCTTGAGAAAGGGAAGGTGATAGCTTTGAGCTAATTGTTAGACTCAAGCCACATGTGATTAACTAACACATGATAAACTAACATGGATTTGCATTCAAGCCTTCTATCAGAGTCCACTTTGTGTGTTGTTTGTTGATTCCCTGTGCTTCAAGGCATTGTGTGATTTAGCTCAAGAGTAGAATGAGAATGTATAAACTTTAGCTCGAAGTTGGGGATTTACCAGCTAGAGCAAGCTCCTTAAATACTGTACAAGATTCTACTAATAATACTATATACTTATTATGTATCTCTCTGTCTTTTGTGCTCATTGTCCTAGAGTGTTGTTACCATATATAAAAGGCTGATTGCATTATCAAGCAATGCTATTGCATTGAGAGACAATAGCAGACTTGGCCAGTTGTGATGACTAAGCCTTTTGTCCCATGATCTTAAGTGCCTGTTCTGATGCCCTGACTAAGCATGAATAGAGGTTGAAAGAGAAAGGAAAAAGGGCTGAAAATCATAACAATGTGAAGACTGGTGGAGTGTATAGGCATTAATGAAGCTATTGGCAATGTCACCTTTGAGTTGGAGCCCAAAGATTGGATTGACAGAATGGAGGTCTATCAGAGAAGTGAAGAGGAATATTCTTCAGGGCAGAATCCAACAGATAAGATAGAAAGGAGCTGAAGTGAGCATAAAGTATAAATATGTTATAATTTTTTCCATTTTCTTTCTTTTTTCCTTGATTTATTCAGGATTGACTTCTATTTCTGCTTAGTCAGAGTGCCTAGACCCAGTGCTTAGGATTGTGGGAATGCTTAGTCATCAACACCATTCTGATTCTGGTCACTGCTGCAAAGCTGTGCAACAGCATAAAGACAGAGAAGCCTCTCTTATCTTTGCACAGCAGTAACAGCAGTAACAGCACAACAGCAGAACAATACTTTTTGTAGGTATCTTAGCAATGCTGGACAAAAGCACAGTATAGTGCAGCACAGACAATTAGATAGCTATATTCTTAGAACAATAAGAATTTAGTATTTAAGTAGCATAGCTCTTGCTGTAGTAACTCCAGCTTCGAGCTAAAGTTTATTCTCCACCATCTTATCTTGAGTGACTTGTAACTGCTTTGATCACACAACACCAACAACACATCAGTGGACTCTGATAGTATAATCCAAAGTGCAAGGTTCTATCAGTTTATCACATGTTATTGGTCACATGGAATTTGGGCTTAACAATTAGCTTGAAGCTGCCTAGCTTCCCTTCTTCAAGCCTAGAAGGCTAAAAGAACTGAATGCTTCACACCAATCTTTTCTTGATCTGCAGGACAAGAAATCATATGTCTTCTATCAACAGCTCTATCAATTCTGAAGTACCCCCTTTCTCTATTGAATTGCTGACTCTTCTTCTAGGAACCCTAACAACCAAGATAGTCAGGGACCATCAAATTCCAGATGTCACCCTTGAACAACTCCTTGACAGCCTCTCTGCTAATGTTTGAACCATTGAACCCAGATCTAGAGAGGGGTCTGAGGGAATGGACCAAGAAGGTCCTTTCCAAAAAGAGGAGGAGCTCTGCCTCTCCACCTATCACCTCTCAACCCCCAACTCTGACTCCACTGATGAACTGGTGGAAGAAGAGAAGACTGAGCTCAGCCAGCAGTAGAGAGATGAGCTCGATGAGCAGCACTGACAGTTGGCCAGAATCAATCAACTAACAGAATAGGGCTCTGCTCTCAAAGCCTGAGAGCACTGAAAATGGCCCCCAGACACAGAATGGGATAAAAATCTCAAAGACAATCTCTATACCTCAGATCACTGGAATAAACTAGGAGATGATCAGAATCAAAGTACCGATACTTGATCCTCAACCACTAATGAGAGAAGCACAGATGGTCAGGAACCTCTGCCAGTCCAGAGATGAAAATGGCCTCTGGGCACAGAGTGGAATGAAGATCCCAAGGACAATCCCTATGCAGTTGACCAATGACGTGCTTGGTAACAGCTAAGTGACTAAGAGAAGTGAATAAGGAATGAACTCTCAAACACCAACACCTAACCACTCAATACACAATCACCAAATACAGTTGAGGTCGGTTGTTTCAAGTACAATAGAAGCACTCTTGCAGTCTTAAGTAAAATCAAAGGAACAGTCAATAAAGACAGTTATTTAACTCTATCTTGCTTTCAAAGATGCAATACTCATGAGAGTAGTTTATAGCAATGTTTAAGTATAATTAGGACTTAGAATCAATGCCAAATTGTGCTCCAAACCAACTTAGAATATTCCAAAACCCAATGAACTCC
>NW_025064907.1:259345-328878 GCF_019112545.1 Guyanagaster necrorhizus
AGCCATAGTCCTTTACTGGCTAATGATTCTCAGTTACTAGCATATTCTAGTGTGTTATGCAGAATTTGCAAATTATAGGGCTGGACATGTAGCCTGCATATCACCAATGGGATGATACCCCCAAAGATGGAGGAAATAGTCAGCATAGACCATGATCCAATGAAGAAACAGGAAGTAGTGACTTTTTGTCTGACAGTGATTCTCTACCTGACTGGTACAGGATCCAGAGGCCAGCAATACTCCAGATCAGCAATCTTGCCCTTCATGGGTTCTTGCACAAGAAGCTCACCACCCTCTTCCTTAACCTGAACTTCTATAATGAATTCTGACAATATGCTGAGCAGATGGAAGAAGAAAGAGAGTGGCAGTGCTATGCCGAGACTGAAGGGGTCTGGGATCTACCCACCTGGAGGGTCTTGTACTAGAGGAATGATCCTCAGGATCAGTATCATCCTTAGAAGGAATGGAGAAAATGAAGAGAGGAAAGATACCCCCTTCATAGGTGATTGCTAGTCCAGATTCATAAACAAGAAAGGACTGGAGAGGAGGAACTGGCAGAAGGAAGGCTGATACCTGAGGAGCCAATGAGAATTACAGCTGGTTCTCAATGAGAAAGAACTATTGGTGCCAAGGATGCTCTTGGTACTACCAGAAGATGAATACCAACCATCCTCAACAGGAACCAGCTCCAGTATAGTATTATGGCTTTCTGAGGAAAAGCTGAAATATCCAAACCTATGGAGATTTTCAATTCAGCAACTCTTTGCCAGGCAACCACCATCTGATGAAGCCAAAGACAGTGGAGCTACTCCAGCAGCCCCAAAGGCTCTAGAAGGGGATGACTCTGAGGCTATAGCCTAGGGTTGGACTATTCAGAATGAGCATATCATATGAAAGGGACCTCCCCCACTGGAAAGTCCTGTTGCTGATAATGGGTCTCTTCATTCATTCTCTAGCCTGCTGGAGAGTGAACCCTCAAATCTGATGCCTCCTCTTGATTCCAAGGCACAAATTTTGAATGTCAAACTAAATTTTGTGTGTGATCCTCTCCTCTTCAAGGGGGCATCTGACGATATTGACTGATTCCTCACAGACTGCAATTAATATTTTCAAGTATTCATCTCATAGTTTCTGCTTGATATATACAAAGTGACATATACTTTGATGTATCTGGAAGACAAGGCAAAGATATGGTGGGTCCTTCTGGCCTCCACATTCTGATTGACCATATGACAACATCATCAATATCTCTCATGGCCAGTATTCAAACAAATGATCCATAATAAATTCATGGATCCAGCTATCCAAGAAGTCCACAAGCAGAAGATGAAGGACTACAAAATGGGTGATAAAGTGGCCACCGACTACTTTGATAAGTTGAAATGACTCAGTAAACTTGCTGGAGTATAAGAAGACATGGCTGATACAGAACAAATGGTTGAATACATGAAGAGGAGACTGTCATCCTCTTACCTCAAGATCATCTCAGACCTTGGACATAGTATTCCAGTCAGCTATGACAAGTGGAAGACCAGAATCATCATTATGTGGTGAGAACAACAGCAGCAGAAGGCAGAGTCATCCACCCTATTATGGGATGGACACAGGAACCAGGGACAGAGCTTGAAGCCCTCTACCTCCTATGTGATCACATTCTCTAAGCCCAGTGGCTCAGCCCCAACTTCTCAATATGGTGAGAAGCAAACCAGTACAGACACAACATATACTGGAATGGATAAGCCAATGGATGTGGATCACCTCAAGAAGGAGGGGAAGTGCTTTAATTGTGGCTAGAAGGGCCACATGGCAAGAAACTGTCTGCAGAAGAAGAACAAGTGCACCCAAGAAGATATATGGGCATAGATTGCTGAACTAATGAAGGAGGAACAGGATCTTGATCAGAATGATAAGGCTGAGGAGGTAAAAGGTGAGGCAAAACAGTGAGTGATTCCACTGATTTGGCCAAGAACCTGAGTAATAGGTCACAAACTGCTGGACAGACTGACAATTCTTTCTCTGTAGAACCCTCTATGCCTAAATTATGCATGCATTCAAATATATCTGATCTTATTACTCATGGACATGAATGACCTAAGAACCCGACCTCAACAACTCAAGCACTGATAAAGGGCCAAAGAGGGGCAGAGAGCCCCAAAGGTGCATCCTTATTCATGGTTTGCCAAGCTAAAAATCCAAAACAGGCTCAATTGTCTACAGGCCAAACAGAGGCAGAGGGCTCCATTGGTTGGCTAAAATCATTTGACACTGAATGGACTTAGTGAGCCATCAAAGATGCAAAGGATGAAGCAGTGGCAAAGGATGAAGCAGTGGCAAAGGCTGTACTCAAGAACTGGGTATACAAGACTTGAACTGAGGAGGTGATTGATGATATGATCACTGGGATGCCAACAACAGAATGGAATTGAGCCCTGAAATGGCTCAACAAACTCTATGGGCCACAAAAATTCATTTGGCAGTCCAAGACTGGGGGGCAAGACTTAATAGCCAAGGCTCAGATCAAGACACTGATGTCTTGATCTACCCATGCAGTCACAGATCGACAGTGGCTGCATGGGGAGCTCAATCAATCATGCCTTTGTTGCTAGGCACAATCTCCCCACTCAGGCCACAGCAGCCCCAATTTCCATCTACAATGCAGATGGGATAAAGAACCAAGCTGGTTCAATCATCAAATATGTGGAGCTTAGGCTCACTATTGGTGATTATTCCAAATGAATGAACTTGGCAGTAACAGACTTAGGAACCAAGAAAATATTCCTTGGACATGATTGGCTGATCTGACACAATCTACTAATCAACTGGAAGACCAGATGCATCATTTTTGCTCAATGTCATTGCTAGAAAATCCCATTTGAACTACTGGATAAAGATCCTGAAGATTGGTGGAATAAAGAGATGGAAGATGGTGAAATGATTCTTGCCATTGACCTACAAAGGGCCATTAACATTTGAGCCATTCACCATGCTAATGACCTAGCCACAAAAGCCAATGCCAACAAGAGGGAAAGGACATTTGAAGAAATGGTATCTGACTGGGCATGGGACTATTGAGACTTATTTGAAAAGGAAAGTTTTGATGAATTACCTGAATCAAAGCCCTGGAACCATGCCATAGAATTGATTCCCAATGCGAATACCAACCTGGATTGCAAATGCTACCCACTTGGCAACAATGAACAACAGGAATTGGACAAGTTCCTCAATGAGAACTTATCCAGTGGGAGAATCAGGCCATCAAAGTCCCTGATGGCTTCTCTCTTCTTTTTCATCAAAAAGAAGAATGGAAAACTCCAACTAGTACAGGATTATTGGAAGCTCAATGAAATGATGATCAAGAACCATTATCTACTTTCCTTAATTTTGGAGTTAATGGATAAACTCTGAGATGCTAAATATTATACTGAGCTGGATGTCCAGTGGGGGTATAACAATGTGCACATCAAAGAAGGTGACAAATGGAAGATCACTTTCTAAACAAACTGATGATTATGTTCTTTGGACTCATAAATTGACCTGCTATGTTCCAGTGGATGATGAATGACATCTTCAAAGATCTCATTGCCACAGGAAAGGTGACAATCTATTTGGACGATATTCTCATCATGTCCAAAACCAAGGAGGAACACAGATGGCTAGTATGCTAGATACTGGCCTTAATGAGGAAGCATCGACTCTTCTTCAAGGCTGAGAAATATGAATTTGAGGTACTGAAAACTGAGTACCTCAAAGTCATTATCAGTGAAGGAAGCATCAGGATGGACCCTGTCAAGGTGGCAGGAGTAACTGAGTGGCCAGAGCTGACAAAGAAGAAGGAACTGCAATCATTCTTTGGATTCACCAACTTCTACCAATGGTTCATCTGAGACTACAGCAAAATAGTCTAACCTATGACACAATTGACTGAGAATTTCCCATGGACTTGGGTAATTTCCCAATGGATGGCATTTGATGATCTCAAATGCTGATTGGCTGAAGACGTCATTCTGCCCATACCAAGCCAGGATGGAAAATTCAGGGTGGAAGCCAACTCCAGTGAAGGCACTATTGGAGTGATCCTTTCACAAGAACAGGATGGCAAATAGCAACCAGTTGCCTTTATGTCAAATATGCTCACTGTTACTGAGCACAACTATGAAATATATGACAAGAAACTCCTTGTCATAATGCTTGCCCTCACTGAATAGCAGCACTATCTCATTAGAGTGGTCCAGACCTTTGAGATCTGGACAGATCATCAGAACCCCTGATATTTCCATCTCCCACAGAAGCTTAACCACTGACAAGCCTGATGAATCACAGAATTATCACAATATGAATATATGCTACACCATAAGGCTGGTGCAGCAAACAAGAAGGCTGACTTTCTTAGCCAGAGAGCTGACCATGACCAGAGAGGAGACAACAATAAGAAAGTCATGCTCCTACAACCAGAGCACTTTCAGGCTATGATTATGCCCACAGAAGAGGAGATGCATGAATGCATCAAGAGTGCCACTAGAGATCTTCACAAGTGGGATCAAAGGATTGCTCTATCACTCAACCATAAGCAGAGACTAAAAAAAAAAGAGGGATTGATCTGTTATGATGGACAGATTTATATCCCAAGGGATCAAGGACTTTGTGGTGATATCATCTCCACATGCTATGACCATGTGACTGCTGGACACTCCGAGATTGCTAAGACAAAGGAATTAGTCTTGAGAGAGTATTGATGGCCCAAGATGGACCATGATATTATCTGATATGTTAAGGCTTATAAGGCTTGTCAGCATAGCAAGACCTCAACCCAATGGAAAGCAGCTCCACTCCACCCTAATGAGGTCTCTTCATCACTATGGACCCATATCTCAGTGGATATGATAACCAGACTTCCCAAAAGTGATAGCTATAATGCAATCATTGTCATAGTTGATCACTTCTCAAAGGTGATCATCCTGATCACCTGCACAACAGAATTGACATCAGAAGGATGGGCAAAGATCCTACAAGATGAGGTTTATGCAAAGTATGGCATGCCTCAAATAGTGATTTCTGACCAAGGACCACAATTTGTTTCTAAATTCTTGGATAATTTGTACCGACTCCTCAACATTAAACAAAATGCCTCAACAGCATACCACTCTCAGACAGATGACCAAACAGAGTGGACAAATCAAGAAATTGAAAAGTATCTCAGACTTTTCATCAATTACTGACAAGATGACTGGACTGAGTGGCTTACACTAGCCATCTTCCAGCATAATAACAGGATCCACTTGGCAACTGGCAAAACTCTATTTTTTGTAAACTATGAGAGACACCCACAAGTAGCCCAAAGCAAACAAAGACACATGATGACACTAGCATCCATGGATTCCACCAAAGAAATAGCAACAATCCATGAAGAAATGAAGACAGTGCTTGAAAAGGCTGCTTCAACAATGAAAAAACAATATGACAAAAACCACAGGCCCACACATGAGTATTCAGCCAATAACAAAGTTTGGCTGGACACCACAAACCTGCATCTGCCATGTCCCAAACAGAAATTTGCAGACAAATGAACAGGACCATTCAAAGTCATCACAAAAATCAGCAATTCCATGTACAAGTTGCAGCTACCAGCAACTTGGAAAGTTCATAATGTCTTCAATGAGGCATTATTAACACCATATATTGTCCTGGCCTTTCTGAATCAAGAACAACCACTGCCTCCACCACCAGAACTCATCAATGATGAGGAACACTATAAAATCGATGAAGTGCTAAACCACAAGCTCCAAAAGGTTAAAGCACAAGATAGAGGCATAAAAACAACTGTTGACTATCTAGTCAGCTGAAAAGGATATGGCCCAGAATCAAACCAATAGATCAACAAGAAATACATGAATGCAGAGAAAGCAATCTATAACTATGAACAATGAATTAATAAGGTGGATGCAGGGGATATACAGCAAAGAGCAATGTATGACTGAAAGTCACAATATAACAATGACAAGAAGGAGCTTCCATCAATATCTGCAATGCCAGCAGGATACTCTGATATATCTCCTCTTCCATCAGGACTAGAAAGGACTGTGGATGCTTGCATATGGACATGAAGACTTATCCCTAATTAAGCCATTGGGATGATGGTCTTAAGAAGGGGGTAATGTTATGATTTTTTCCATTTTCTTTCTTTTTTCCTTGATTTATTTGAGATTGACCCCTATTTCTGCTTAGTCAGAGCACCTAGACCTAATGCTTAGGATTGTGGGAATGCTTAGTCATCAACACCATCCTGATTCTGGTCACTGCTGCAAAGCTGTGCAACAGCATAAAGACAGAGAAGCCTCTCTTATCTTTGCACAGCAGTAACAGCAGTAACAGCACAATAGCAGAACAATACTTTTTGTAGGTATCTTAGCAATGCTGGACAAAAGCACAGTATAGTGCAGCACAGACAATTAGATAGCTATATTCTTAGAACAATAAGAATTTAGTATTTAAGTAACATAGCTCTCACTGTAGTAACTCCAGCTTCAAGCTAAAGTTTATTCTCCACCATCTTATCTTGAGTGACTTGTAACCACCTTGATCACACAATGCCAACAACAGATCAGTGGACTCTGATAGTATAACCTGAAGTGCAAGGTTCTATCAGTTTATCATGTGTTATTAGTCACATGGAATTTGGGCTTAACAAGATGGCTATCCAAGTTGATATTCAAACTGAGTAATTACAATGATTGTACATGGTTTATATACTATTAATAGTTAATTCTGAGTTGAAGTCCATTGGATTCTGATGTCAATTGTTTGCTACTATTTTCAGAGTCTAAATACTGCAATGTGAAATATAGATGTGAAATGATAATGGTAAAATGAAATTGATAGTTAATAGGAAATGAGCAGAGTCTGATGGAACTTGGTGATTAAATCCATGGTTGGTCAAAGTGATGTGGAGGCTGGCAGCATGCATGTAACACAGGCTGTAAGTAGGATATATATTCTCTCTACCTCACTTTCACAAGGTCACAAGAATTCATGAGTCTTGCCTTCTGTACTATATATTAGTGCTTCTTATCTTCCTCCTATCACAGATTGCAAGTGAAAGTGTACTCTCTTCACCTCTCAGGTTGCAAGAAGATTGAGTACAAGTAAGTCAAGCTTTCTTGACTGCTGTATTCAGCTACTTTCATCTCCTAGATTGTAAGCAAGACAGAATACAATCTACAATCCTACAGATTGGCCATTATCTGGCAGACTGTGATCAGAAGAGAGGTCATCCTCTCTCTGCCATGTATCTTCACAGTCTTATTAGATATGATTCTTAATGATCTCTCTTTGCCTTGTATACTTACAGTTTTGCTAGACATAGTAGTGCTTGCTAAGTTAAATAATACTTATTTGATCTACATATTATCTCTATAGTCTCTGTTAAGTCCAAGTGACATGTGATCTGAACATGTGATAAACTGATGCTGTATTATATTCATACAGTCACATCAGAGTTTGCTTGGATATGTTATATAGGTGGAGTGTCTCAAGGCTTAGACAAGTAGGCTCAAGATAGAATAGTGTAGAATAAACTTTAGCTCAAAGCTGAGTATCTACAGTGAGAGCTATGCTACTTATATACATTTTCACTCTGTGATAAATATAATCCTACTAATTGTACATTTCTGTACTATAGTGCTTGTTGCTTCTGGTCATCAGAGAGGTGACAATTGTTAGGAACATGCCAATCGAGTAGGCTTGAGTGCACATGTGGAGTCTGGCAGAGTGTGTGGGCATTGATGAAGCTATTGGCAATGTCACCCTTGAGTCGGAGCCCAAGGATCTGGATGGACAGACTGGAGTTCTGTCAGAGAAGTGAGCAGGAGTATCCTTTGGAGCAGAATCCGACGGGTGAGATAGGGAAGAGTGAGTACGAAGTGTAGATGGCTTATCCAAGTTGATATTCAAACTGAGTAGCTATGATGATGTACATGGCTTTATATACTAATGGTAGCTAATTCTGAGTCGGGTTCCATTGGGTTCTGGTGTTGGTATTCGTTACCGAGTTCAGGGTCTAGATATTACAATGTGAAATACAGATGTGAAATGATACTGATGAAATGAAATTAGTAGGTAATGGGAAGCAGTCAGAGTCCGGTGGGTAGTGTGATTGGATTTGCGGTTGGTTGAGGTGACACAGAGGCCGGCAGCATGCACGTAACAGTATCCCCCTCTTAGCATTCTTGCCCTCAAGAGCACAGATTCTGATGGCTGGTGAGACCATATGAAAGATTGTTGGTGGCCATGGGAGTTTTTTCAGCTTGATCTGAAACCACCATCTTTGTCTATGTCATCGCTCATACACTCCTGAGCCTTTGGTGAGGGGATCCACCCCCGATGGCCCTGAAGAGGCCAAGGAATTGTTTCGTCTGGAATGGTGAACCGTGGAGGAAGAATATGCGGAGGCCATGGAGAGCCATTTGGAATGGCAAGGGGAGTGGGAGTGGGAGGAAAGGGTCCAGGCAGACCATGTGGCCTGGGAGGCATGGAAAAAGAAGCAGAAGGAGGAGTTGGAGAGGAAGAGGGAGGAGGTTCAGCAGGCTGCGGAGAGGTGGGCTAAGGAGGCAGAGGAGGTGTTGAAAGAGATGGCTTGGAGGGAAGCTGAGGAGAGGGAGGCTGCGGAGGCAGTGGCGAGGGCTGAGGCTAAGGAGGTAGAGCCGGAGGGGATGGTTGCAGAGGATGGGTTGCAAATGACCCCCGTGGAGGCCATTGATTTTTGGCTGCATCGAGTGTTGGTGGAACGGTTTGGTCCTGGCCCCAGTCTTCGCTTCAAGAAGGTGACTTGCCCTATGCCTCCGGAATCTGATGATGAACAGGACAAGAGGACTGAGGGGGATGATGAGTCTGAGGAATCTGAGGGGACTCTGGAGAGGAGGAAGAGGGTGCAGGAGAGGAAGAGAAGGGCAGCAGGTCCGGCGAAGAAAGGCTGTAAATGCAAGTTCAGGTCGAGGAGCGTAGTGGATGGCAGTGGGACAGAGGTGGTTGTTAGCCTCAAAAAGTGGGCAAGGTTGGAAGTGGTGGGACCGGTGGGGGGCGAGGAATTGTTGGATGGTGAAAGTAAGTGTCTTGGTTTTCTTTCATGGCTCAACTTAGCTTTTGTTTTCAGGGAGTTGTGTGCGCTGTCATCAAGATGGTGCCTGGTGTTATGCACGTCTGGTAACCAAAGGTGCTGGTCAAGGGCGGACTTGCTCTCGCTGCAAGATCAAGAAAACCGCCTGTTCGTTCAACAAGGGGGTCACCATGAGCAAGGTGATCAGCAGTGTGGAGGTCTCTGCCGGTCTCCACCAACTTTCACAATTGATACATAAGTTGATGCATCACGTGGATGAGTTGGTGGACAAGGTGGTGGATGTTCATGATACTGTGGCAGGTCTTCAAGACAACTACAGTTCCAATAATGTGTCGTCTCCTTCAGAGCTGTTTTCAGAGTCTGAGATGGAGGCCTGAAAGAAGGCCCGACTGATTTTCAAGGATGAGAGGGATCAGGAGGTGGAGGATCTTTGGGAGGCGATGTTGAAGGGGCTGGATGAGGATATAGAGGAGTTGAAGGAGTGGGGGGAGAGTTCGGGTTCCAGTGCGGGCCCATCGGATTCCACTTTTTTGTGAATATTTTGTACAAAATGTATATAGAAAAGGGCATTGGATGTTGGTGGTGGACAAAAATGTAAATGCAAAAAATTTTTTTTGACTTTGAAAGTGTAGGAAGAGTGATCGATCGGTGGTAATTAGTGGTTAGAATTGAAATGGTAAGGTGGGGCGATGGTGGTGTCCAGAGTAGCACTGTATTAGGAATGGGATGTTTGAATAACTTTGGACAAGAGTCCTGGTTTGTCTGGGTATCAGTGGTGGAATTCTTCAATAAATTTATCAGTGGAGAACTCGGAGGCTGGTAACCAAGCAAATTCTTCGTTGGTACCTTCATATCCTAACCACTGGATTTTGTACAGCAGTGGGCAGCAGAACTGGCGGTCCAGTTTAGAGTCGAGGATTTGGGTTATTTTGAAATGTTCTTCTCCATCAACTTCAACTGGAGGCGGTGGTGGTTGGATTCAGTTAGGAATGGTGTTTTCTTCTATGGGTTCCAATTGTGACACATGAAAGATGAGGTGAATGGACCGGAGGTCCGGCAGAAGCCTCAGAGTAAAGGAGTGAGTACCAGATTGGGCTATGATTTCAAAAGGACCAAGGTATTTCTCCAAGAATTTTCTGGTCAGGCAGGTGGTTTTGATATGTTTGGAGCTGAGGTAGACCTTGTCCCCCACTGTGAATGGAGGTGCTGGAATCCGGTGCTTGTCTGCTTAGGTCTTGTAGTGAGACTGGGCTTCAGAAATTTCATCCTTCAGTAATTGATGGAGTTCATCAAGGTTGACCACGAAATCTCGGGCCCAGGCAGAGGCGATATCCCTTTCAGGGTGAACGGTGATGTTGGGGTGGTAACCCTTGTTAGCGAAGAATGAGAAAATTCCGGTGGACATGTTAGAGGCATTATTGTAGGCGAATTCAGCAATAGGTAAGAGGGTATCCCAGTTGTCCTGCTAGTAGGAGCAGTAGATGCAGATGTATTGTTCCAGAGTTTGGTTTGCTCGTTCAGTTTGGCCATCGGCCTCCAGATGATAACCAGAGGTAAGGTGGAGTTCCATGTCAAGGGCCACGGCTAAGGTGCAAGTAAATTGGGAGATGAATTCAGAGCCGTGATCAGATGTGATATGACTGGGTACCCCATGTTTGGAGAATACGTGGATAAGGAAAAGTTGGGTGAGCTCCATAGAGTTGATGGTGTCATGAGTGGAAATGAAGATGGCTTGCTTGCTAGCTTGGTCTATAACTACTAAGATGACAGTGAATCCGTTGGAGTCCAGTAGTTGTTCAATGAAGTCCATGGAAATAGAATCCCATAGCCATTCGGGAACTGGCAGAGGTTTCAGTAACCCATAGGGGCAGTGTCTGGGTGCCTTGTTGCATCCACAAACTGTGCAGGACTTAATATAGTGTTGAACATATTCACACATCTTTGGCTAGGTGTAGTTCCACCAGACTAGTTCTAATGTCCGGTTTTGACCAAAGTGACCTGCCAAGATGTGATCATGATTGTTCTGTAGTATACGGAGATGGAGATTGTTGTAGTCTGGAACGTAGATGTGGCCTTCGAAGTGAAGGATATTGGATTCGTCAATAGACTATTGAGAGGGAGAGGATTCAGAAGCAGCCTTGGCCTGGCAGAGGCCGTCAGAGGACATAGCATCAGAGGATTGTGCTTGTCTGATATCAGTGTGGAGTTTGTCAATATCCATGATGGCACTAGCCCATAGGGTGGGGCCTTCAAGATAGGTTGCTCGGAGTGATGTGGAGAGTTGTTCTTGGGTGAACATGGGTCGGAAATTATGGGGGTTGATTTGAGCATATTGGCTATCCCCCTCTTTAGAGTAGACATCCCATCATCTAGTGAGCGCATCTGGTTTCCCACCAAGTTTTCCAGGGCAGAACCGGATTACTAGATTGAACTGGGATAGGTATTCGGACCAGCAGACCTGTCGGCAGATTAGAATCTTAGTGGTGGCAAAGTATTCAAGGTTCTTGTGGTCTGTTACGACATCGATGGAGTCTGTGGAGCCTTCAAGGTAGTGCCGCCAATGTTTAAAGGCTTCAAAAATGGCTAGAAGCTCTTTGTCATGGGTGTCATAGTTGAGTTCAGCATTGTGGAGGCTCCGGGAGTGGAAAGCGATGGGGTGAATTTTGCCATCTTCAAGATAGATGGAGAGGATAGCTGCAATTGCATAGTCAGAGGCATCGGTTTCCACCACTATCTTTCGATCGGAAACTCAGTAGGTAAGAATGGGGGCATGTGTAAAGGCCTGTTTCAACTCATTGAAGGTGGCCAAGCATTTGTTGTCAAATTTCCATGGAGTTCCCTTGTGGGTGAGTCATGTAAGGGGGAGGACGATATCGCTATATTCGTGTATGAAGCGACGGTAGAAGTTGGCAAAGCCAAGAAAAGATTAGATGTCCTTGACTTTTCATGGCACCGGCCAGTTGACAATGGCCTTGACTTTTTCTTCAGACATGCAAAGTTCTTCAGGGGATAGGATGTAGCCTAGATATTCCATGGAATCCTGGTTGAATTCGCATTTGGAACCTTTGCAATAGAGTCCATTAGCTCTAAGCCTGCATAAGACCTCACGAACATGTTTCTGGTGGTCTTCCGGATTGTCAGAATATATGAGGATGTTGTTGAGGTAGACTACTACTGATATGTCGAGCATATCAGAGAATATATTGTTCACAAATCGTTGGAATGCCGCTGAAGCATTTGTGAGGCCAAAGGGCATGACATGCCATTTGAAGGAACTGTAATGGGTCCGGAAGGCTGTTTTCCATTCATCCCCCTTAGCTATGCGAACAAGATGGTAGGCATGCCGAAGGTCGAGCTTGGTGTAGATGTGTGCAGAGCGGGTGGAGTCGAGAAGATCAGAAATGAGGAGAAGAGGGTAGTGATCCTTCTTGGAGATTTTGTTTAGGCCACAGTAGTCGACACAAAGTCAAAGTTCACCAGTCTTTTTCTTGACAAATAGAACTGGAGCTCCATGTGGAGAGCGGGATGGAGTAATGAACCCATTGCGCAGATTATCATCAATGAACTCTTGTAGGGCCTTGAGTTCAGATTCTGAGAGAGAATAAATAGGTCCAAGCAGTGGAGAGGTTCCTTCCTCGAGGTTGATTTTGAGGTCGTATAGCCTGTGTTTGAGTAGTTTTTCAGAGAGGGTATCGCTGAAGATGTCTGCAAAATCGTGGTACTCTACTGGCACTGGTGAAAGATCTGCTGGTTCTGCAGATGCAGCTTTGGCTCCAATATTAGGCAAGGAAGGCTGCAGTGTGAACTGCTGAGCACCTTCTTCTGCACTGGCTCAGACAAATGCAGCAGCAGATATGATGGAGATCTTTGGATGTGCTTTCATAGTAAAAGACTCTGAGGGAGGATAGGAGTAGATGGGTTCGTACAGGAACAGAGTCTGCCGGTTACCCAGAGTTGATTTGGAATGGGGTGAAGCCCCAGGAGTTGGACTGGTGGAGTCTGGTGGACATGGAAGTCTTGGATTTGAGCTGGAAGGCTCAGAGAGGGGTGGACTGTTGTCCTGTGGGCATGGAAGTCCCTGAGATGCGGTGGAGGCTGCAGAATTGGTTGGAGTGGGATCCTGGTAGCTTGAGTGGAAAATGATACTGTTCTCAACCCAGTCAATCAGTGGATTGTAGCGGGAGAGCCAGTTGTATCCTAGGACAAGATTGCAAGACAAATCCAGAGGAGTGACATAGAAGTCGATGGGGAAGGTGTCTCCGGATGGGAAACAGATAGGGATGGTTGCGATTTGAGATATACGGCTCCTGATGGAGTCATCAAATAATCGAAGTTGCACACTAGGGATGGTTTTAATGGGGATTTCATTGGCAGCTACATACTTAGTGTCAACAAAGCAGTGGCTAGAGCCAGAATCAATAAGAGCAAGAAAACGTAGGATGATACAAGTTGGGGAACCATCAGGTTCTGTAGTAGTCGGCAATTCTGCTGAGAGGGGAATGTGGAAGGAGTGATTGGAAAGGGATGTTGCATTGAGAGTGATGACCTCCAGTGTGCAAATACAGTCGACGCAACCCTGAACTCGCATGGAGGGAACAGGGTTGCTTCCTAGTTTTCTGACTCTATCAGGGCCGGTTCCATGAGAGCGGTGTCGACCTCTGCTGCATGCCCCTTGGCAGAGGCTGCTGCCTTCCACTTGTTGCAGTCCTCAGTCTTGTGTTTGGCTCCACAGAACATGCAAAGGTTGTTCTGGCACCGGCAGTCTTTTTCTTCCTGAGTAAGATGGCCATCTTTGCCTAGCTTGTCAGCATAGGGCTTAGGGGCAGTAGATTTCAGTGTGGAGCTGGAGTCTGAGAAAGAAGTGTTAGACCCCTTGGATTTAGGGTTGGGAAATTTATTGTCCTGGTTTTCACGGGCAATTTCGGTCTTTCAGGTCCAGTAGCGAGCATCAAGTTCTTGGGCAAGGAAGCGCATATCACAAAGGTTGTTTGGCTTCCCATGGTGTGCCATGTCATTCTTGATACAGGTGCAGAGGCCATGGTAAAAGGCATAGTGGAGGGAGTTATCTCTATACCCAATTTGCAAAGTGTACTAGTTGAATTGGACCATATACTTCATGATCTGATCACTATCATGCATCCAAAGGTATTCTAATGCATCTTCAGCATCTCTGATAGCATCAAAGAGGCCGAAGTTGCTATGAAGCTCATCTAAGAAGGCTGCATAGGAGAATTGCCAGGCTGGTGGATTCCACAGATTGGGGTTAAGAATGTCTGGTTCGAACCAGTTGAGTGCAGTGCTGGCCAGGAATGAAATGGCGTAGTTAACTTTGTTAGCGTCTGTTGCAAACATGGTAGGTCTGTCATTGAAATTCAACTAAAGGGAGACGATGAATGCCTTCAGTTTGCGAGGGTCAGAGCCATCAAATGGTTCTGGTTCCTTGACCTTGGTATGGACAGTGGCTGGTTTAGGGTTGTTGAGGGAGGTGGAGACTCCTCGTAACAGGTTCATGAATTCTAGGAACATGTCCTGCTGGTTTGGATTGTTACTTCCTGTGGGGCCATTGGTGCTGCCTGGGCCATTAGGACCATCTGGTCCTTCTGGTCCCCCTGGTCCTCCTGGTCCACCTGGAAAAGGGTTTGGTGGATTGCCAGCTGGTTCCCATCGGATGGGAGTATGAGTAGAGGTGTCTTCATCTCTGCCCTCTGAGTCTGGGCTGTCTGGATTCCCATGGTTGTTGCCCAGGGATAAGGGGTTTATTGGGGGGTCGGTTCGGACACCATACATCAGGCTGGCCTGTCAGGCCCCATTGGTTGGGATGCTGGTGGTGTCGAAAGGGTTAAGGGAATCGTCGTAATTAGGTTGGTGGGCAGTGAAGCTAGAGTGATTGTAGGTTTCCCTATAGGAAGGTTATCTCCCACTGGAGGCTGATCCAAACAGGCCTGGTTGTTCCTTTGAGGCAGAGGCCAGAATGTCTTCCATGGAAAACATGTTTGGATGGGTGAGCTGTCTTTGTTCGGGATCGGTCTCTGTGAGTTCGGTAAATGTGGTGGACATGATAAAATTTTCAACTCAAGGGTTTGAGTTCGAATATACTGTTAGGAACATGCCAATCGAGTAGGCTTAAGTGCATGTGCAGAGTCTGGCGGAGTGTATGGGCATTGACAAAGCTATTGGCAATGTCACCCTTGAGTCAGAGCCCAAGGATCTGCATGGACAGACCGGAGTTCCATCAGAGAAGTGAGCAGGAGTATCCTTTGGAGCAGAATCCGATGGGTGAGATAGAAAAGGGTGAGTACGAAGTGTAGATGGCTTATCCAAGTTGATATTCAAACTGAGTAGCTACGATGATGTACATGGCTTTATATACTAATGGTAGCTAATTCCAAGTCAGGTTCCATTGGGTTCCGGTGTTGGTATTCATTACCGAGTTCGGGGTCTAGATATTACAATGTGAAATACAGATGTGAAATGATACTGATGAAATGAAATTAGTAGGTAATGGGAAGCGGTCGGAGTCCGGTGGGTAGTGTGATTGGATTCGCGGTTGGTTGAGGTGACACAGAGGCCGGCGGCATGTGCATAACAACAATGAGATATTGTCTATTGGCAAGACATCTGTTATTGTCTGTAGGATAATAGTGTGGATTATCTATTGTGGTTGCATAATTATCTTATGCTTGACTGTAAGCATCTGAGATTAGACAGATGCTCTGATAAGATAAGATAAAAGATAAGAGATAAAAGAAAAAATTATAATATTACTTCTCTCTTAAGACCACCATTCTAATGGATTATTCTGGAGAGAGTTGATAGTTCTGGATAGCATCATCAGCATTCATATGTTATTCATTGACTCACTGATTTGACTCCAGACCATATCTCTTTCAGCTGACTAGATAATCAACTATAGTGCAGAAACTATTGCTACAGATATGAACTTTGCATAGCTTGTGATGGAGAATCTGATTGACTTTATAATGTTCTTTGTTTTCTACTAGAACAGGTTCAGGCAGAGGCAGTTTCTTCTGGTTAGAGAAGACAGGGGCAATGTAAGGAGTTAAGAGGGATTCATTGAAGATAGAATGAACATGCCAGGCATCAGAGAGTTTAAGGTGGTATGCAGAAGTGCTAACCTTTATGATGATCAGAAATAAACCAGTTTGTTTGTCAGATAGTTTATGTTTCAGTCAAGGGAGGTAGAGATTGGTGATGTTGAGTCAGACTTTATCATTAATAGAATATTTGTGGGCTAGCTGGCAGTGTTTATCATATTGGGACTTCATAGCTATTGCAGCTCTCTTGAGAGTGGTATGTGTTTTATTATGTATTATAGATATAAGTGTTGTGAAGTCAGAGGATGCTGGAGTTGAGGTGTGGCATCATTCAGAAATGGTGACACATAGATGTCAGCCATAGTTGATGAAAAAGAATGTTTTTCCTGTTGCCAAGTGTATCTGATTGTTGTGTTGGAAGGCTGCTAGTGTGAGTCACTCTGTTCAGTTATTCTGTCTATAATTAATAAACATCCTCAGATACTTTTTAATCTCCTGAATGACCCATTCCATCTGTCCATCTGTCTGGAGGTGGTAAGCTATGGAGGCATTGCTTCAGATGTTTAGGAGTTGGTATAGGTTATTCAAGAATTTAAAGACAAACTGCAGTCTCCAATCAGAGATTATAACCTGTGGCATCTCATGCTTTGTGTATACCTTATTGCATAGAATCTTGGCCCATCCTTTTGAGATTAATTCTACTGAGCACATGACTGAAATAATAAACTTTGAAAGGCAGTCTATTGTTATAATTTTTCTTTATCTTATCATTTTTATTTTTTATCTTATTAAGGCATCTCTTATCTTAAGCATCTATCTGTGGATATGAGGAAGATTATATAATGATAACAGATGAGCAATGCCATTGTACTTGAATGCTTCACTTATGAACAACACCTTATTGTCTATTCTCTGATGATCAGATAGAACAAGCAGTATGGCACAGGATAGTATAATAGACAGTAGTTATATTTATCATAATGAGGACAGTATATAAGTAGGATAGCTCTCACTGTAGTAGTTCAGCCTTGAGCTATAAGTTTATTCTATACTCCTCTTCTCTTGAGCTTAGCTATCCCAAAGCCTTGACACATACTGAATACACAAAGAAGTGGACTCTGATATGACTATACAAATATAATACAGCATCAGTTTATCATGTGTATAGGATCATATGCTGAGCAGGTCTAACAATTAGCTCAAGGCTTCCTGCTTCCCTTTTCTTATGCACACTAGCAGCAAAGGAAACTGAATGCCATCAACCTCAACCTCTGATCTTACTGATGACTTCTTTAGGCTTCTAGCTGCAATCATAGAGATGCTCCTCAGGCTGCTCACCATTGTCTATCTTTGTTGACAGAGACAGTCTATAATCACATGAGTAGTTTAGCACTATCATGCATTCAGAACAGTACAACAAATCATTCAAAATGTCTCACCAATCCTCTCCTTCTATGACATTCCAGAAACTGCCAGAAACTCCTACCAGCCCATGCAAGAAACTATACTGAAAGCCCAATCTGACAGTGCAGCTGTGGGAGTTCTTCTAATAGAACAAAAAGAGCACTGATATCCTCCAGGAACCTCTTGACACCTTATCTGAAACAACCTCTCTGATGACTTCTTTGATGTGGAACCATTTTCTGACCCTTCCACTGACCCTTCTGAACATGGAATCAGTGATTGTGCTAGAGACTCTCTTAATGCCACTAGAATAACTATAGGCTCCAGCTACAACTCCCTCTATGTGATTTCTAACAGGAGTCCCTATTGCAGGATGACACAAGTATCTGATGTCAATCTTATATAAGCATAAACAGTTTTATTCTAAGTCAATGGTCAACTGCCTTTAAGCAATTGACTGTCATACTCAGGTGAGTAGTAGTCATATATACTAACTGCATATAAGCAACTGACCATCATACTCAGCCTGGCCATTATTCACTACACACTAATAACCTGCCTGCAACAGGTTATGGGCTCCACATTTTAAGGCCTACTTCATTTTTTTTTCATCTTTGCATCTTGCTTGTGCCCTGCTATCTCTCCATCAGTCACTTCACTACTGAAACAATATCACCACATACATCATGCCATCCTTTGACACAATCAAAAAGGACTTTGACAACTTAAATGCCTCTAATCATGGCGAGTGAGAAGAAAACATGTCAGCTCTACTCAAAACTCATCATAAGTATCTTATCATCATTGGCTGTGACCCTGAACCAGAGTTTGCAGACCCTGAGAAGCCAACATATCAGGAGAAGAAGGACTGAAAGGACTGAAAGGAGACCCAGATATCAGCTGCTGGCACAATCTATCTCTGCCTTGATGAATCTCAGAAGGCTCATGTCAAGAGCTGCCTTGACAATCCAGAGAGAATGTGGGACACATTAAAGGCACACCATCAGCAAAGAAAACCAGTGACTCAATTTGTAGTCTACAACAGCTTTTTCAATCTCAAGAAAGAGACAGAAGAGTCACTTTCAGACCTTGCCAGTTGGGACACTCAAATCATAAGTCATATCCATGCTCTGCACTCTGCTCATTTTAGCCTCCAACAGTTAGAAGAAGAGCTTCTTGTTATGGCCCTGATTCATGCACTCTCTCAGCCTGAATTTGGAAACTTCATCATATCACTATTCCTTCTCTCCAATAAGCTCACTCTCAAAGGACTCTGCACTATATTTCACAATGAAGAAACAATCAGAAGCTGCATGTCAGTGATTCAGCAGTCTCTGTTGCTCTTAAAGCCACATCTTTCCATTCAGCCATGAAAGCAGCTATGAATACCACTGCAAAATTGTTAAGCCCAAATTCCATGTGACTATTAACACATTGACATGCCCTCTCTATGTTCAGGCATGTAAAATTGCAAAAATTAAGAATACATGGACTGCATTTCAGTCCAGTAAGCATGTAACTGAGAATAGAGTAAGAGTGCACAGAAACCTAGCCATCATAAGGCTAAACTGAAGTAACAAGGAGTAGAGTGCATGGCCTAGTAGCAGACTAATACCAGAGGGGTTAGACTGCATGTGAGGTCCCAGCACTTGGCCCTAAATGTGCCAATACTATTACAAGAAGGCATGCTAAAAATAAAAAGAATATGATCAAAATATGATCAGCAATCCTGATCACATTGGTCAATGATGCACTGATGGAACATGCTTTAGAATAGGGAACTGAGACCCAAAGAAAGGTATCTGAATAACTGGGTGCTGAACAGAGAAATGATATGATAGCAACAAAGAAATAAATAGTGGAATACTACCCTCAGAGATGAATAGCATGTGTACTGCTCAGAGACTTGCATGCATACTTACAGTGCCTTAGTGCACTTAACACAGTGAGGGACTCTGCATCATACTGTAGTATGACACATACCATATTGGGTAAGTTAATTAATGCATGTCAGGCCAGAAGCAGTGCAATTTATGAGCTAGAGGGAATATTGAGACACTGGAGAAGAGAACATAACTATTGTGGCTGACTCCAGACATGAGAAATAACTCCAGGGGTCCAGAACAGTTTACCACTGTCAGGAATGTGTCACTGAGGAAATATGAAAGTGAGCAGACTGGGCTAGGCCAGCTAGCTGAGGTCAACAAGCAAGAAAACATTGCACAGTTCTAGCTCAGAAGAGAATAAGCATAGCAACTGCAATATATATGCAAATAATACCCATGGGATCTGGCATGGAGTCCTGTGCTTTGAAGATACCATAGTAGAATTGTATTAGTAAGTATCATAGTAGAGTATTTAAATATGGTATTGTATGAGTAGAGAAGAGAGTTTTCTGACCCTCACAGTTGCAGTGTATTGAGCACAGAAAGCCTTGCACTCTGGCTCTGGGTTTGTGTTTGTAACTTTGGGTGAGAGAATAAATGTATTATTGAACATCTTAGAGAGAGCTGTGAGAACTAAGCAAGGCATTGAAGCTCACAAAGGACTTGAGCCTGATTCAATAAGAGGTTTTGGATTGCACTCTAACCTGAGAATAAGAGAGTGGTGTCTGAAGGGCATTATCTTGAGTTTTTGAGGTATTTGTGATGTGCAGTGCTACAGGTGGCAGAGGTTCAAACCCTTTGGTCTGTCAGATAGTGTTTTATTGTGTTTTGTGTCTCTGGATCACATAGGTTTGAATCCTGTGGGTCTATGATCAGTTTGAAAGCTTGTGGACAGAGATCTGTGCTCTTTGGCACTTGTGGACATGTTTGTGACTGGTTCTTGCTCAGAGCATAAAGCTTTGAGTCATGTATTGTGTGTGTTAGGGATTTGAGTTGATCTGAGCTGTGCTTGGGACCATTTGAGAGTTTTGAAGGAGTGTTTTGATGTATTGTATTGAGCTGCAGTACCCTTTGCCTTGAGGTCTGGCAACACCAGTTGCCACCTCTTGTTTTGATAAAACAAAAAGCTTTGAGACTTAGAGAGACCTCAGACTGTTGTAAACATGCTATTACTGTTCATGCACTGTGATCTCATTAAAGAAGACAATTATATTTGTTGATTGCTACTTTTATTGCATTATAATCCCCCCACAAACTAAGAGTTTTGTGTGTATGTTGGTGTGAGTGTGGTCAGTGAATAACACTCTGCTGTATCTGTTTTCACATTGTGCACACTCAGAACCTCTTCAACAGTAACTTTCAGCATTTACATCAGGCAAAGGTGATTTTCCTGGTTTTCCAAGTAATAGAGTTTTTGATGGTCTGTCCAGATTTTGAATGGTTGGGTGGCCCCAATCAGATAGTGTTGTCATTCCTCTAGAGCAAGCATTATAGCAAGTAGTTCCTTGTCATATATCTCATAGTTCCACTCTGTCACTATGAGAGCTTTGGAGAGGAAGGCAACCAGTCACTATTTTCTGTCTTGCTCCTGAGATAATATGGCTCTGATGGCCCCCTCACTTGAGTCTGCTTTAATGCAGAATTTTCCTTTTCAAGTGGGAATAGCAAGAACAATATCTTCTGCAAGCCACCATTTTAAGTCATCAAACACAGTTTGTTGGGAATGTTCCCATGATCAGAGTGCATTTTCTGTTAGTTGCATCATTGGCCAAACAATCTTGCTGTAGTCCTGTATAAACCAGTGGTAGAAGTTTGTGAACTCCAAGAAAGATTGGAGTTCCTTTTTCTTTGTCAGTTCTGGCCATTCCACTACTCCCACAACCTTTACTGGATCCATGCAGATACTTCCTTCACTGATAATTACTCTCAGATACTCCATCTCCAATACTTCAAACTCACATTTTCTGCTTTGAGAAAGAGCTTGTGATTCCTCATTAGCTCTAAGATCTGTTGCACCAACTTTCAATGCTTGGCTAAATCCTTGAACATGATTAAGATGTCATCCAGATATATGATAACTTTCCTGATAGCAATAAGATCTTTGAATATATCATTCATCATCCACTGGAATGTAGTGAAGGAGTTTGTGAGTCTGAAAAACATGACCATTGGCTCAAAGAGTCCCTAGTTCATTCAGAAGGTGGTCTTTCATTTGTTGCTCTCCTTGATATAGATATTGTTGTAGCCTCATTGAACATCCAGTTTTATGTAGTATCAGGCATCCCTGAGCTTGTCTATCAGTTTCAAAATCAAGAGAAGTGGATAGTGATTCTTGATCATCATCTCATTTAGCTTCTGATAGTTCTGTACTGGTTGGAGTTTCTCATCCTTCTTTTTGACAAAGAAGAATGGTGATACCATTGGTGACTTCAATGGTTGAATCTGCCCAGTAGAGAGGTTTTTATCTAAGAACTTGTTAAGTTCCTCTTGCTTGTGATGGCTTAGTGACTATGTTTTGCAGTCCAGATTGGCATTGGTGTTGGAGATTAGCTCAATGGCATGGTCTCATGGTTTTGACTTTGGTAGTTTATCAAAGCTCTCCTTCTCAAATAGATTGTAGTAGTCCCATGTCCATTCTGGCATCATCTCCCCAAATGTCTTCTCCTCCTTCTGTGCATTTGCTCTGGCTGCCAGATCATTGACATGGTGCATAGCATGTAGATATAGAGCCAGTTGGAGGTCGACTGCAAGGATAGTTTCCCCATCTTCCATTTCTTTATTCCATCTGTCACTCAAGTCTTTATCTGATAGTTCAAATGGTATTTTTTGATACTGCAATATGCAAAGGTGATTTGGCCAGTCTTTCAGTTGACCAGTGGATCATGATGAATTGGCCAGTCATGTTCTATAAATAGCTCTTTGGTTCTGAGATCAGTGATAGCTAAGTTGATCCATTTGGAATGATCTCCAATTGTTAATCTGAGCTCAATGAATTTGATGATTGAGCTGGCTTGGTTCTTTGTGCTGTCAGTGTTACATACAGGTATTGAGGCAGCTGTGGCTCAAGTGGGCAGATGGTGCTTGTTAATGAAAGCTCAGTTGATGGAACTGTCAGTGCATCCACTGTTGATTAGGGCAGTGATGGAGTGGATAGTGTGATTGGTGAGGGTTTCAATCTGGGCTTTAGTGGTTAGGTCTCACTCCAGGGTCTTGGCACATTGAATATATTGTCATAGCCTATAGAGCTCATTGAGCCATTCTAAGACTTGACTCCTTTCTGCTTTCCTCATCTCCTCAATTACTTGGTTGGTAACTTCTTCAGCTTGGACCTTATATACCCAGTTTTTGAGTACCACCTTTGCTGCTTCTTCCATCAGTGCCTTCTTGATGGCTCACCAGGTCCATTCCATATCAAATGGCTTGAGCCATTGGGTGAGAGCCTCTCCCTCTCTTTGGTCTTAAGGTATTTGAGTTTGGGTCTTAGATGATTCATTGGCAGGGTGAGTAGCAGTTGAACTGAGTATATTCAGATGCATGCATAATTTAGGCATACATGTACCTACAAAAGAACTATTAGTCTGTCCAGCAGCTACATTGACTGTTCTGCTGAGTCTCTTAGCTGATCCAGTGGAATCACTCACTGGTCAGCCTCATCTTTTACCTCTTCTATCTTCATCTCAGCCCCAAGTGCTTCATCTTCCCTTTGGAGCTCAGCAATCTATGCTCAGATATCTTCTCAGATCTTCTTCTTCAGGCAATCCTTTGCCATGTGGCCCTTCTGCTCACAATTAAAGCATCTTCCCTCCTTTTTCATCTGATCAATGTCCATTGGTTTGCTGATCTCTGTGTAGGTCATACTGGTCTCAGTCTTCCATGCAGCATAAGAGAGAATAAGAGTGATGCTTGATTTAGATGCAGAACTGGTCTTCCCATTGGATGATCCACTGGGCTTCTTGTCAGATTAGGTGCTGGTGTTTACTGCTTTCTGCCTGAGTCATTCCTTATTCATCTCTGTGATCTGGTCTTTCCATATATCATATTCCTTCAGAATATTAGTTCTAATATTAGAGATCATCAAGATGTAGGACAGGAAAATGCTAAGTTTAAGGTATTTGATCATTCTGCTGTCATTGTTGATGCTTTCTCATACTCCTGCCAGTGTTTCCAGTCATTCCAACTCATTGAAATATTTGCTCACAACTTTGTCTCCAGCCATCTGCAGATCTTTTATCTTATTCTTGTAGACTTCTTGGATGGTCAGATTAATGAACTTGTCATGAACCATTTGCTTGAATACTGACCATGAGAGGAAGCAATGATGTTGCCTGATGGAGGAATAGAATGTGGAAGAGATAAGAGTCCACCATCATTTAGCTTTGCTTTTGAAATAGGAAGCTGCAAAGGCTACCTTGTTCATGCTAGTTTCAAAGTATACAATGTATACCTTGAAATATTGCTTGCAGTTGATCAGAAACCAGTCAATATCATTGGATGCTCCCTTAAAGGAGTGAGAGGTATAGAGAAGGTCAGGTTTGCATTGTAGCATTGCAGCATTCTGTAGTAGAGCACCCATCAGATTAGGGTATTTATTGAATGACAGACAGCACCATTTGGTTGGAGGTCCAGGAAAGGAGTGAAAGGAGTTGTCATCAGTGATGGGACTTCCTTATGGTGCAGCCTCTTTCCACATGATTACTCCATTTCTGATTATAAATCCTAGCCAAATAGCTTCAGGATCATCTTTGATAGGATCTTTCCTGGCCCCACTTCCTTTGGCTTTGTCAGATGGTGGCTGTCCATCCAGTAGTCGACTTTCTCTGCTGTTCTAAGGGTTGGAAGGCCCAGCAGACCAAGTGGTTGGTCAAGTCCTCAGCTGAGTAAGCCAACTTGCCATAGTTTGTATCAAAGGAGTGGAGCCCATAAAGCAGCTTTGGTTGGTGCAGATTGAAAGAGCTGTATAGATAGCTCATTTCAGAGTAGTGGATGGCATCTATGGTATTGGTTCAATGTTGAACCTTGATTTGTATTGCAGCAGTTTGCTGAGTTGGTCTTCTGGATGTCATCTGTTGTAAACATTAATAGCATAATTGGTAGCAGAATATCATAAGATATCCCACCATTCATCACTGTCCAAATAGATATACTTCTGTCCTATCTCTGAGGCTAACCACTTATTGTCCCTTCATAAGAAATTTACTCCCTCCTCATATAGTCCATTGTACTCTTTTTCTCTGTTTCTTTGTATTTTGTTGTTTAGCACTTCTTCATCAGTTTTCTCTGCCAGATCTCCCAGATATTCATATGCTTCTGAGAGGGTGAAGAGGTCACTGCTCTCATCATCCTCTCCCTCATCTCCCTCATCCCCACTGTCCTTAGTGAGGAAGCTGCTATGCAGATTGTAAGTGGATGGCTTCAGGGATCAGATAGTCGCTGGTGAGCTGGTCATCAACTTGGTTGCTAGGTCTGGCAGTGTTGGCTGCATGAAGAGACTGTATGAGGGTATTTCTGAGGTCAGAGTGGTATCTAGTGCCTCCATGTGCTCATACTGCCTCCAGGTCTCAGCTATAGACACAGAAGTTGGCATAGAACTGGGGATTGAGGAAGAGTTGAGCAACTCTTTCTCTCAGAAATCACCAGAGTTCTTGGTTAAGGATGTGGGCATTGAGGGGAACTCAGAGCCTATAGGCATCGAGTATGGAGCCAGACTGAGAGAGAATGGTGTTGGTGCTGGCAATATTAATAGTTTGAGAAGGAGGATCATTATCTCTTTAGAAAGAGGGATCCTGACTCCTCCTTGCAGCTTTGCTGAAAGTGACAGGGCTATAGAGCCCTGTCCAGGGGTTGATTTCTGTGGTACTAGTCTCCCTGAAAGGAGAGCAGGTGTGATCTGTTCATATATCAGGGGCTTGGGAGTTGGCAGTGCCCCACTCTATGGCTTCAAGCTCTCACTGTCATCAATGATACTGCACATCATATAGCTCATCATTGTGGAGGGCCTGTCTTTATGCTTGCTCTCTTTTCATCCAGTCAAGGTCCTTAAAGACTTCTTCACTGGTGGCCCTAAGCTCTTCTTTGGTGAAATCTCTGGAATACTTGTCAATGACATCTTGGACTGTTGGTCTCTAACTGGTATGTCCTCTTTCTGGCTCTATGTCCAGGCTGTATGGAGTTTCAGACTGGAGATATGGGCTGGACTGTGGGGTCATGTAGAAGGAGTTGTGTCCAGAGTTCAGGAGTGAAACAGGTTGGGATTCTGGAGCCACCCTAGCAGCATCAAAGGAGTCTCTAGCAATGTTTCCAATCCCTCAGGCTGAAAAAGAGGGATTGTTGGAGGGTGCATCATCAAAGAAGTCATCAGAGAGGTCCTTGTCCTCATGGTTAAAGACTGGTGGCAGAATCCACAGGTTTCTGAACCTTGTGAGGCAAGGGTTGCTGTTTCTGCTGCTGGTCTAAGAGAATCAGGAGAGTAGATGTGTCTTTCTTCTTGCAGAGGGTCCCATGAATCCATTCCTCTAAGCTCAGCTTGGAGTACAGTTTCTGTCAGAGACTGGATGGAGATTTGGGGAGTGACTGGGATATCATGGAGGGAGAGGTTGGGTGTGACATTTTATAGAATATGACAGATGTTCTAGAATTCTTAGTAGTACCTGACTGTTCAAGCAGTAATAAATTGTTATCCTCAGCAAAGCTGGATGATTATCAGTAAGTCTAACAGTGTTCTGATGATGGAAGTGAGGAGTTCAAAGAACTTGTGATCAAAGTTTGGAGATTCTGGGTTGATAGATGACATTCAGTTTTCTCCACACTATTGTACATGAGAAAAGAGAAGAAAAGCTTTGAGCTAATTGTTAGATCCAAGTCACATGTGATCAGAAACACATGATAAACTGATGTCACTTCACACTTCAAGTGGAACATCAGAGTTCACTGATGTGAATGCTGATGAATATGCTTCAAGGCCTTATGATTGGCTCAAGAGTGAAATAGTATGAAGATAAACTTTAGCTTAAAGCTGAGGTTATACCAGCAAGAGCTGTCCTACTTATATACAGTTGTCTATCCCTACTATAAATACTACTACTAATTGTGTCATCTGTGACTATTATGCTTGTTGTTCTTGAGTATTGTTACTGTCTACAATAGTGTCATTGTGCATGTTGGGCCCTGCTGTTGCATTGAAAGACAATGACCAACTGGACTTGTTGTGCTGACTAACCCAGTCTCACAGTCTGAAGCATTTGGTATAGATGCTCTGACTAAGCACAAATAGAGATTAATGCCAATGAAAAGTAAAAAATCATAATAAGATGGTGTTGGGACTGGGGATTAGAGAGAGAGTATTGTCTCTCCTTGCAGCTTTGCTGGAGGTGACAGGGCTATAGAGTCCCACCCATAGGTCAGGTGAGATGCTGGGCTCTCAGAAGGGAGAGCAGGTGGACTCTATTCAGAGTCTATATCTGCTGAAGAAGGTGGAGCCAAAGAGGGTGGCCCCATGCTGTTGATATCTTCTGTCCTCCTGTTCTTCTTCATACTATTGCTGGGCTTCTGCCCTGGCATGCTTGCCAAGCTCTTCTCAGGCCTGCTCAGAGTCAGCCTGAGCTCACTCTTCTTGTTGCTGCTGCTGCTGCTGTAGGACTGCTGCATCATAATTAAATGGGATCCAGAGGTCCCAGTCCAGGAATATCCTCTAGATGATTTAATCCCAGGCTGCTTCCTCTCATTGTCAGACAGTTTCTCTGTCTGTCAGAATGCTGTCCACTCTGTGGCTTCCACTTCAGTTAGAGAGTGGACTTTCTGCTAGCATGGCATAGAGGAAGTCCACTGGGTGCAGTGAAATGCTTCAGGGTCTTGAAGCCACTCTAGGGGCATTAAGAGAGTCCTAGTGTAGTCTCCAATCCCAGCTTCTCTTAGGGCAGTGGAAGAGTCAGAGGATGGCAAGTCATCAAAGAAGTTCTCAGAGACATCTTCATTCTCATGATCAGAGATGGGAGGCAGGATCCACAGGTTCCAGAAACCCATAAGGTGATGGTCTCAACCTCTGCTGTCAAGTCATCAGGGTCAAGAGAGGTATTCATGTCTTTCTTCTTCATGAATGTTTTCCTGATGCAAGCCACTAGGCCTGGCTTTGGGTATGGCTCCTGCCTCAGGCTGAAAGGAAGGTTGGAGGGTATAGGGGATGTCATGAAGTGATAAATCAGAAGTTACATTTCTTAAGATTCAGCAAATGTTCTGGAACTCCTGGTAGTCTCTAACTGCCCAGGTAGTGATTGATTGGCATCCTCAGCACAGCTGAATGATCACCAATAACCTTAATAGTGTTCCAATGATGAAGGCTAAGAGATCAAAGAAGTCACATTCAAAGTTGAAAGAGTTCAGATTGATAGATGGCATTCAGTTTCCTTCATGCTTATTGTGTGTAAGGAAAGAAAAGCATAAGCTTCAAGCTAATTGTTAGATCTAAGCTGCATGTGATCCTAGACACATAATGAACTGATGTCACTTCACACTTTGAGTGAAACATCAGAGCCCACTATATGTGACTATTGATCATAATGCATCAAGGCCTTAGATTAGCTCAAGGATAGAATAGTGTGGTAATAAACTTTAGCTTGAAGCTGAGGTATACCAGTGAGAACTTTCCTACTTATATACTACAGAGCATTCTGCTATAATTATAACTACCTATTGTGTCAGTGCTCATTGTTGTGCCCATTGTCCTTGGGCATTATTACTACCTACAAAAGATTCTTTGTGTGTCATCAAGCATTGGTGTTGCATCAAAAGACAATGACTGACTAGACTTGTTGTGATGACTAAGCCTGTCTCACAGTCCTAAGTGCTAGGTTAAGCACCCTGACTAAGCATAAATAGGGGTTAAAGATAAAGAAAAGTGGAAAAATCATAACAAGCAGACACTAGATGGTATATATTGAATGGAAAATTCAGACTTAAATGATGAGGCAAAATCATGCATTCAATGGAGGAAGAGGCAGGAATGAGGGATAACTTGAGAGCAGAATTGAAGGTATCCCTTCAATTCATCAAGCTCATGGAGTGAGCAGGATTTCTTTATCTGCCAGAAACAAAGAAGGTCTTATAGGTAAATGAGCTTGTCCTCTGGCAATTATGCTTCCATATGTGATGAATCAAGAATAATGCCTAGAAATTCAATAATGACAGAAGGCCACTCTGTCTTGGATTCTTGGAAACAGAGACCAAAGTTCTTGACCAAGTGCTAAGATCTATTCAACAGCAGCCATAGATAGGATATTGTATCTCAGTTTTTTTTCTAGCTAGCCTCAAGGCAGGCTAGCTGATGGTTGGCACCAATGAACATCTTAGACATGAATCGCCAACTCACTGTCGGCTGAAATCTTGAAGGGCTGCGAATCTGGATAGGAATCACCCTCAGGTCTACATTTAGCTTTGCCATCACAATAGGCATCCATCCGGTTGAAGGAAATGTTGCCGGGCGAGACTAAAAATAACTTCGCGTTGTCGCTCGTGCCATATGCGTTAGTATTCCAGGTGTATCGGTCTATTGATGCCTTTTTAACAATAATTCGAGACGTTATGGCTTTAGACCAATCTTTAGAGGCCCCGCCTGCTCGCCGGAAAATTCAGGGACGGCGAACCTGTCATATAGGATTATCAAATGTTACTCTGTGTACCCCAATCCGCCCGGCACAATTATATATGTCCTGAAGCCGATGGTTTTGCCCCATAACTTTCGTTGCGATATGTCTGTGAATCCTTTGACGGTGCGCACCATACTTCGAGCCCCACCCCTTCTCCTCAAGACGTTGTTAAACCATTACTTCAAACATGTTATCAAGAAGAAGCCTGGAAAGTCCTCGACTCGGTTGCGCCGTGACGAACTTCTCTACGACGAAATGTTCAGTCTTCTCAAGGTACGTTTCTTGTGATCACCTTTCGCCGGGAAGTACGGATTAAATAACAGGCCCGCGATAGATGTTCCTGACTTTAGCCGCAAAGTGAGTCTTATCAAGACCCGCTGGTATGTACGAATCTGAACGTGCCGTAGTCATACGATAGAAGAGTTCCAAGGTCCGGGGGTCCATTGTCCAAACAACAGCCTCTGTTCTTATTTTGATCTAGCTTTCAGTAATAACCGGACAAGCTCTCCCCGTCGGTTTCATGTCGAGCGTTTATTGGTACCCATGTCATCTTGCGAAGACGCTGCGAAATATCTGGTGAAGGCTTTGGGTGGTCAAGATGTGGCTCGACGGGTTGTAGGCGGTGTGAAGTGGTGGCAAGTCAGGGCCATCAATGGGTACGATTTTGATGATATCCTCCTAGCTGCTTCTAAATGTCATCACAGTGTCGATGCAGAGTGGATAACGACGAAGAAAGACTTACGAGAGGCCAACAGACGCGACAAGGCAAAGGCACAGTCAACGCTTGCCGCTGCACCTGCGACCAAGGCAATGGAGGAATTGAAAGTACATACCAGAGAGCCTGATCTTGGTCCAGAAACGGATGAAATGCGCTGCTTTTTGTATCTTCACGGTGGTGTGTTACTAAGCCGCAATACATTTCACACGCGTCATTAAGGTGCATCACAGGTGGATATTACGTCGGAAGCTTGGATCAAGAACGGTATCCTAAGTTTGTTGTCTGGTTTTAAGGCTCTCTTATATATATGTTTGATTACCAGATCCAGCATTCATCAGCATGCTCAGCTCATTAATGGACGTGTGTTTGGTGAGTCAATGGCTGGGTTCCTTTTTTTTTCAAATTCCTCATCATCTCTTAGCGATAAACTATCGTTTGGCGCCGCAATATCCCTTCCCTTGCGCGATTCAGGATGCTCTAGCTGCCTGTACGCCGACTTCTTAAACCTAGCCTACGCTCATCCTTCCATCAGACTTGTATCTCATCAAACCACCGCTGGAGGCCAAACATCGTGCCATCAAGCCATCCCACATCTTGCTTTCCGGGGATTCCGCCGGTGGCGGCCTTTCCCTAGCCTTGCTTCAAGTCATTCGGGATAGCGGATTGCCCTTACCTGCGGGCGCCGTCCTTGTCTCCCCGTGGTGCGAGTACGTCCGTCACTCTATTTCGCATACTGCGATTGGGCTCATCTGGCCCATGTAGTCTCAACCATTCCTTTCCGAGTATTACAACCAATACGGATACCGACATTATACCAAAGTATGGCCTGTCTATTTCAAAACCCAGTCCTTTGTGGCCGCCGCCGTCGCAGGCACCCTGTACGGCTGCCGGTACTCTCACGACACAGGATCAAGAATTACAGACGATCCATTCCAGACCGACTGAATCCGGTGAAGTTTTGACGATCGAGTGGCAGATGCATCCGTATTCTCAAAATAGCCTGCTGAGGCATCCTCTGATCAGTCCCGTCCTGTCGTATCTAGGAGGTTTACCACCTCTGTTGATCATTGCCAGCGGGAAGGAAGTTCTCTGCGATGAGATCGTTTACACGTAAGTTGATCCTGTATCTTTCGGACAATGATTTACTGCTAAAGATGGCCTATTTAGCGCTCATAAAGCTGCAGACCCTGAGAAGTACCCTGTTCGGGAGGAAATCCGAAAGCTGTATCCCGCGCTTGATGGGATAGAAATGCGGTGTGGAAAAACGAAGGTCCATCTCCAAGTGTATGATGGTAAGCACTGTTTGTCGTGTCTCAGTGTCAGTCTTGGTAACAACGAAAGGTGCAGATGCTGCCCATACGCTTCCTACGCAATTTGGAGGCACTCCTCCGGCCAAAGCCGCTTACGACGCTATCCGGTTGTTTGCTCGACGTGTCACTGGAATGGAAGCTACAGCTCACTCCGTGAGTTCAAGCTCCTTGCTTTCCCTCTCCATTATGGCTAATCTGTCCCTTCATCAGGATAACAATGGTTTCATTCGGGAACGTGTTTCAGTCAAGGGCGCCGTCAGGCCCTTGGAAGCAACATCAGACCTGGAGGCGATGAAGATACCCCCCGAGTTCGTTGGTGTGATGTCCGAGTCTGCTGCTGAACAGATCATCGAAGGACACAAGGTGTTTAAAAAGAAATTTTCTCATACGGAGAAGGCTATAGAGAGGCGCAGGAAGGAAAATCTCAGGCGTGCGGAGAACTATGAGGAAAAGGGTTCGGCTCAGTGGTCACTTGATGAAGGGGAAGTACCTCCACCTGGGTGCAATGTTGTTCGACGGGATAACGTTGAAGCTAGGCGCCTGGCAAAACAGATGGCGCAACGTTTTATTACGGGATAAATTGATTCTCGCGATCATGTTTTGTTTGCTTGTTTTCTTTGGACTTCTTCTGCTATGCAATATGCTTAGGGTTGGGGTTTAGGATGTCGGTCTAGCATCGGAAAGATAGCCCGCCTCATCGTCGATGAAAGTCTTCCCTTGTTCGCTTGTAGTGGCAGTGGCTTTCTTACTCCTTGTCCTGTGGTGTTCATCAACAAATGGGACTTTACTCTTGAAATTTGCTGATGGCTTGATGCGGGGCACATGCTAAAGGCACACCCGTAGCCTTCCGCACTCGCTTCTTGTTCCCTGCGCTGCAAAGAGATCTCCAACGAACGTTCATCCTGTTGACTTTGCTATTCCTGTTTGTAATGGTGTCTGGATCCATATGCATGCCACCCCTTCTTTCTGATTTTTCCTCCGTGTTCAGCCAGCTCATATAAAAGTGGCCCGGGTATCTGTCAGATGAGTATCCCACTATGCTTCTCTGGATCTCGCTCTCTCTTTTATATGCAGTCGTTTATGCATTCCCGTCGCCATTGAGGCAGCGCGATTCGATAACGACTCTGAGCGATTCGGAAGTCGAGGCTTTCAAGCCCTACACTTACTACGCCAGTGCAGGTTATTGCGAGCCATCGACGACCTTGGCTTGGGATTGCGGAAGTGTGTCCATGAGGCCTCCCATCTTTCGCGTGCAAAGTGTCGCTCATGGGCCCTGACACTAGGTAATTGCGAGGCTAACTCTGCTTTTGAACCCGTTGCGTCAGGCGGCGACGGCGATTCCGTGCAATACTGGTATGTGGGCTATGATCCCGACCTCGAAACCGTCATCGTGGCTCACCAGGGAACGGATACGTCAAAATTGTAAGTGACCATGGTATATTCTTTCGACACAGCGCGGATTTTCATGGCTTTCTAGGTTGCCAATAATTACTGATGCCGACTTTTTCCTGACAGAACTTGATGCTGATCTGTTCCCCGGCATCAACTCCGATATCGAGGTCCATAGCGGTTTCAAAGAGTCTCAGGCTGAGTACGTCTTGTCAAGTTCCTCGGTGTTTGAGTTTTGGTTGATCAGAATATATAGCACGGCTACTGATGTTCTTGCGGCAGTAACAAGCGCAATGTCGACTTACTCGACTAGCACTGTCACTGTTGTTGGCCACTCCCTTGGGGGAGCTATCGCCCTTCTAGATGGTGTTTATCTCACCTTGCAACTGTCATCTGCGTCTGTATCCGTGATCAGCTATGGTATGCCCCGAGTAAGTGCCAAACGATTGATCTTTCTATTCGTGGTTGACGTGGGCTGTGAAGGTGGGAAACCAGGCATTCGCTGATTGGGTCGATGAATACGTCACCGTCTCGCATGTCAACAACAAGTACGTTCTGCCCATCCCACTTTACTATTATTTTTAATCTCACGGGAGAATTGTAGGAAGGACCCAGTGCCGATTCTTCCCGGTAATACATACCACAACGAAATGAATATCACAATCTCATTCGCACACAGGACGCTTCCTCGGTTTCCATCATTGCTCCGGTGAAAAGCATATCACTGATTCCGATGCATGGGTCAGCTGTCCAGGTGACTACTGTTCCGTCGAGGGCCGTGTTCAGGGCTAACACATTCGACAGGGCAGGACAACGATGATGATCAATGCATAGTTGGAGAGGTCGCTAACATATTAGAGGGCGATGCGGATGATCATAGTGGTGTGTGCTTCGTACCTTGTTCATTCTTTCCCGCCTGAAAGCCTTTTCCTTTCTAGGGCCGTACGATGGTGTGACCATTGGGTGCTAAATGCAGCCGTCTTTAATAATTTATTCATTACAAGTCTGAATATATGTTCTGAGGCCGTTGTTTCTGATCACTTTAGTTATCTACTCTTTTGTGCTTTGCCTGGACAGGACATCATCTTTATTATAATATCAGGGTAGGTTCCTCGGAGAATTAGTGTGACAAACGTGCATCAAGTTTGTTGCGTAAACCGCGGCGCTGCTCCTTGAACTAGGGTCTTGTCTAGATGCAGTCTCCGCTCATGCTCACTCCATCAGAGAACTAGTATAAAGTATCATTATGACATGGGATTTGCTCAAAAGCTACAGAAAGAGTTATTGCACAAAACGCATTCGATCAAGAGGTCGCGTTCACGCCAACGGTGATGTAACCTACGATGCCATTGGCGTAGTCCTCGCCATCTATCGGAACCACGGCCAACTCCGGGAACCACCCGTTACGTGCCTCTCCCTGGTATATATCATCCACGTCGTTCGTAGTTCTTTCAATCTCTGTATGCGAAGAGTACGGCTCCAGAGACATCAAGTATTCAGAGAGCTCCTCTCCGAGGAAGACTTGACCGGTGCTAGACGTCGTATCGGTGAGAACAGTTCCGTTAGATTGGAGCACCCAGTCCTGATGAACCTGAAGACGCAAAGCGAGTCTTTAGTCTTCGTACTACGTCGAACAGAGTTGCATACCTGTACGTGCACATGAATGGCTCTCTGCACGTAGAAACCCGGGACAATGGTCTTCATCTCCATCATGCCTTCCTCGTCGGTCGGCCACATGCCTCGAAGGAAAGTTGTGTTATCGGTATGGAGATCAAGACCGGGGCCAATTGTTAAGTTCAACATGGCAAGGAGTTCTTCGAAGGGGATGTTGGGGTCACGCTTGGTGAATGAAGAGTAAGAACCAGTCGCGTTGCAGTGCCATATGTCGACGAGGACATTTTGCATAGGCTCGCAGGTGTTGATGTCGATGACACCGATATCCTAGGGTAAATATGTCAGTGTGAAGCGAATGTCAATTAAATTGGAACCTACCAAAATGAGAGGGATACCAGGCTGGTCCTCCGTCATATCCTGACGCAGCGTCTGAGACTTTGGCCAGATGTAAGGTCCAGTGGTAACATCGGGGGTGAGAATGCAGGTCTCGTTCTGAATCTCAGGGTAATAGGGAGACTCGGTCGTGACGGTGACGGTGGAAGTGCCGTCTCGCTTCATCAACTCTTTCGCGCGTTTTTCGATGCGCCTACGTTGCATTTCGCCGACATGGCGAGCGCACTTCGACGAGGCGAGGTCGCGGATAGCCAGCTCCTCTGAAGAAAGTCTGGATGGCGCGTGGGCAGCGGCGAGCAACGCACAGACAAAGAGAGTAACGAAGGAACTTGAAGTGAACCTCATGTTCGCAAGCGATGGGGAGATGTCTGCCAGCCTTGCCATTTTATAGTATTATAGAGCTCGGAAAAATAGAGAAAAAAAACTCGGTCGCAAAAGGGTTGGTAACAGATAGATAGACTGCGCAGCTCGAAAGGAATTCTTATCAGAGGCGACGAGAGAAATATATATTGTGCCCATGGTTGACGGCCAATAGAAAGAGAGATAATCACAGCGTGATCCTAAACAAATGTCATTTATCACAGGAGGTGAAAAGAATTTCATCGTCACTTACATATGCGTGAGGGCGAAACCGATTCTACCACATGTATTATATGATGGAACAACCTCCGACTTTTGCCAAGCCACACCTTGGGCCCCATCTTGAAGGTATATATCGTGCGACTGCGTTCCATTTTCCGTTACTGAAAAGGATGGGGCATAATTATCTTGATAGAAGAGATACAGTTACTCAACGTAGCCTTAGCGCATTATGTCGGTACAACCAGCCTTATAAATTGTGCAATGTGCAGCACGGGCTGCGGTAAACTCAAGACTCGCATGGTCTCTCTGAGTATGACACTCTCAGCTCATATCGCGCCTGAGGTCTGATCTCCGAACAATCGGGGTACCGTCATCTTCACGTTATACCTCTTTGCTTCATTGACATCTCAGAGCATCTCAGCCAGGGTGAAAGTAGGAGGAAATTCGTTTAGATAACAGTATCTCGCCCAAATAATTACCTGCCAGTGAGACTTGAGTCATCTGCCGGGATAAAAAAATAAAGCATACTGACTGCGGCATTGTCGATCAAGCTCGCTCGCGGACGCCGATGGCTCGGCGACTCAGGTGACTGAGAAAGTCCAAGAGAAATATTGATAGTAATGTCCTACATGGTTAATTCCAAAAAGAACATGAAGTTAGAAATGCGTTGTCTCATTGTATGATTATATGATGCATACCTGCGTACTAGGCCTTAGAGGCTGTGCTAATCACTCAGCCGGTTGATTTCCGGTCCGGTTCTCTTTGAATGCAACGTGACTCAGGCTCCCAGAGGTTAGGTTAGATAACCGGCATGTGGTCCCAATGAGAACTTCATTTCTACCTCGTTGATACTTCGTGCGGTACAGAGCACTGAACGTGAATTAGCCCGTCGAGTTCCATATTTCTGACTCTTTTGAAAAGACATTTTCTCTTTCAACCTTGGTACGATGTCATGTTTGTATGATGGACGGCGGGCTTATCAAGTCCCGTCCCACAGACCCAAATAATCATGGATGCCAACTCGATATGGACATCCTGCTCTGGATGTCCGTGTCCAAACCATCACTTGCCATTTTGCACCTTCACCGTCGAACCCGCTCTCTCGAATGATCCCGAGTGGATGCACCTCACATGTTCGAACAACCCTCCTTCACAACACGAGGAGACGGTACTATCGGGCATAATATCAGCATACGATCAGCAGATTAAAAATATCGACATGGAGAAATCTAATCTCAAGGCCTTTTCCCTTTCCCTGAATGCCCAGATCGTTGCAGTTTTCCAACGGATAGACGCACTGCGCCAAGAGCGGGCGCGAGTGACGGAGGCACTCCGGCAAAGGAAGAATCTCCTCAGTCCTGTCCGGCGCCTCCCTCCGGAGATCCTCAATCATATTTTCCTTGATACCATTGATTTTCCAGTACCCAGAACGCAGAACATACAGACCGTGGAGCAGGAGGTGGCTATCGATCTGTCACCCAACTGGAAGTTCAAGTCCACGGAGAGCTCTTTATGGTCGATTACGCGGGTTTCTACACAGTGGAGGAGCGCGTCGCTTTCATCCCCAAGACTTTGGTCTTACGTCAATATCTTAATCACTGACTCAAATTTCGCAAACTATTCCTACATTCGACAACTTGGACTACAGTTGGATCGATCTGCAAAATACCCGTTGTCAATTTCGATATGCCATATTGCGGAGGAATCTGTTGCAGAAGCTCTTCCTCCGCCGTTGGTGACTATCTTGTTCTCGTTTTCTACTTGTATTCGGGAGCTCCATCTTTACCTTCCCTCGTACCTATTCCGGCAAATGACCCTCATGCATTTATCGTTATTATCCTTGGAGGACTTGATCCTCCTTTGCACCGACGGGTTATCTCCTACTGAGTTTACGAACCTATGTCTGCTTTCCTTCGCTCCGAAACTGCGATCGCTAGAGGTTGTAGATATCATTGATTCGCAGGAAAGATTTGAGCTTCCTTGGCACCAGTTGAAGACGTATCGCAGCGACCATGCATATCAGCCCATCTACCCTTTCAGACACATTGGTCCTCGGGCACACCATCATTTGAATGCTCTCAGAAAGCTCCCGCAAGTGGAGGAATGTGTTCTAAGGTTGGGTGATAGATCCAGAGAGGATGACTTTGGAGACCAGGTGTATCCTCTTATTTGCCCGCAGCTGTGTATGCTGGATCTCTTATCGTGGAACCTCGACGTTAACACAGATGATTCTGCCTTCCGACAAGTTGCTGATAGACTTATTCTGCCAGCACTGTCTGCTCTGAAGGTCTCATGCTCACAGAGGGACGATTACGAAGCCCAGGGGTTTTTTTCCTCGATATGCCAACTTCTCCGGCGTTCACAGTCCCAGATTACCGTCCTGCACTTCGACCATGGTCGAGTCCTCACCGAGGAATTACTACGACTCTTCCGTTCTGCGCCCACCCTTGAAGACCTGCGGCTAACTCAGTGTCAAATAGGCAGCGCTGGTGTCACCACAGAAGTCATGAAGACGCTTACTGTGAATCATGCTTCTTCGGAGGACTTGGTTCTCCCGCGCTTGTGCACTTTGTATATACCTGGCGGAAGTTTCCGGGTTTCAGACGTTGTGCGCATGGTCCAGTCTCGTAGGAGTAGTGACAATTCTTGCCGAGTTGTCCGTTTACAAACTCTTAGAGTGTGTGGTTATCTCCCAGACCCATGCCCTGGCTTTGACGCCACAATCCTCCATTTCCAACGGTACTACGCCGAAGGATTCTCTTTTGGTATCATCCGTATTACTCAGTAGTACTGTAGCTTACAATACTAATATATAGGTTTTCTTTTGGAAAGTAAAGCAATATTCGGTCTAAAATCAATACTTTGGCTCCGGACATTGCCATATCGAACATTGAAAAATCCATCCTGGCGGTGCATCGTAACGACCTTAGGAAAACCTACTGATGGTTGTCGGAACGACGAAGCGCTCCTGTCATACATATATTTTTTAGCAAAAACAGAACACCAGTGAATGTGTTGAGTGAACAAGTCAAAGACGTCGATCCATTGTGTGTAGATAAGTAATTCGTCGAATAGCCAGATATACGACCGTGTGCTAGGGTCATGACTCTGTACTTGCAAGAAAACCAGTTGTCTGCCGCGATCTGGAAAATTGATTTACTTGGTATTTGTGATTCCCACGATGTATTGGATCAGTACTTCATTTGAATGGATCTTCGATGAAGTTCAGAGTGAATTAATACTATATATATATTTCCTGTTGCACCATAGTGACATATCCCAATGGCCAGTTTTGTTCCGCCATGACTCGGATAGTCAACCCCCACCTAACCTTATCTTAACTCCAGAATAGTGTCGACGAAAGTGTGATCACTCACTAGCATTCATCGGATGTAGATCATCCCAAGTTCCTCCATACGCCCGCTTGGTGTGTTTTCTCTCCAGTATACATCTGGATCCCAAGAAGATGATGATCCCTGCTTCGATAAGCGTCAACAACAGCTCCACGACGTACCCGAGCGCCTGCACCGCCGGTCCCAAAAAATATCCCGGGCCGGAGATACATTCGAATGCGAGGGCTACCAGCCATAACGCTCCGATTAGGAAGAGAGTTATGATGCACCATAAGGTGGACATCACGGGGAATTTCTTCGACGTACGCTGGTTTCTTCGATTGAGGTAAAGAACAGCGATGTGATGAGCGTATGTGAAGACGGCCGCGCCCGTGTCGACCCAAAGAGTATCGGCACCATGGTCAGGAAGGGCCATGCTCGAAATACAGATGAGGGTGTTCAGGATAAGGTATATGAAAACTAGGTTTGTTATAAATATTCTGTAACACTCTGGGATGGAGAACATCTCAGTCTGGGGTTGCTCTGCCAAGCTTGTCGTCAAGCCATGGCTTGCATCGATCAGTTTTATACTATTCAAATGGCCTTCACAACGGCGTGAGAAGGCCGGAATGTTGTGTTTGATATCATCTTATATGTATGGCAGTCGAATATATATCGCCTCCACTACTCTTCGTGATACGAACCTGAAATAGACGGAGGAAAAAATCAGGCCACTGTATACCTTGAAACCTAGGTTGTATTCAATCACTGAAACAAGAATTGGACTGCCGACAAAACAATTATGCTTCATTACCTACTCCTGCATTTAGAAAGTTTTTGATGTTAAGGATTCCTTGCGCTAGCTACAGTCCCGGATTCTTTCTTCATTCAGTAGCCTATCCTAGAAGGCAACTTGAATGGAGGGAGGTTTGTGGGGTGATATAGCGTCATAGGACACGAACAATGTGATGCTGTTCCGTGTATCTGATTCTATGCGAAACTGAATACAACATCCTACAATGAGCGGGAAGATAGACAGCGTTTTATTTGAAAGAGACTGAATGAGGACTGACAGTAAAAGGTAACATGAATGGAAATGTCTATGGAGCGCGGCAGATGGCCGAGAATGCGAGTATGAATTGTATGCTTAGCAAAAAATTGACGCCAGATATGAGGAAATAGGACATATGACGTTCAACCTAAAAAAGATTAGCCTAGTCCATGATGGAGTAAAGTGAAGTTGGCTTACTAGGATTGAAAGTCATTACGAGCGCATGAGCAGTTGCTCCGAGGTCTCCTTCAGAAAGATCCATGATGGCAAAAAGAACTTCTTTGGCAGATAGGTCAAGTGCGACACATCATTTTAACGATGACTATAAGATGCAAGGTCACCGTAAACGATTATGAGACGGCTCAACGTACTGTTTTTTTGACGGTCAGATTGTTCAGAGGAGTCAAGTCACACTTTGAATTCCCCATCCCGGTCTGGTTTTGGAAGGAAAATAGTCGTCAAAATGCCCAGAAAGAGGAAGATGAAAAGGAAACCCATATTAGGACTGACAGCTGTGTTCAAGTTGAACGTTGAACACCGGCAATCAAGCAATGAGATCATGTTCGAATAAATCCATGTTATTTAAATAATAGTAACCGCACCCGATATTGTTCACGTCAACATCCTATTATGACCCCGTCATAAGGACCTAAGGAAAGAAAAAGTTCTAGACGAAGACTAGTATATATAGTGAAAAACTGTACCGTCATGATCACTGGCATTGCCTAACAATATGGCAGGGACTTCGCCGACAACACACTGATTACTCTCATTGTCTTGGCCTGTCGCCAAGTTAGCTTTCTGATGCGAATAACTTGCTTTTCTTTTTACCTGGACAGTTTATCCACACGCTGGAATCGTTGATATGCTTCTCGCCGGAACAATGAGCGAAGCCCAAGAATCGTTCTGAGACAGGTGAGTATGCTATTATTCAGACTTCTCGATTCACTTGCCTGGAAGGATTGGAACGAAGTCCTTCCTAATATATCATCAGTTGTGAGCCCCGCGAGAAAGATTGAGCAGAGTAACGCACTTGTTGTTGACGTGAGAGACAGACAGATGCTGATCGACGTAATCCGCAAATTGCGGATTTCCCACCTACATATCACCCGTAAAGATGGGTATCAAGGATTGATATAAAAATACCCACTCGAGGCATTCCGTAGCTCTTTACGGACACAGAAGCTGAGGGAAGCTGTAAATTAAGAAAAACACCATCGAGCAGGGCGATTGCAGCTCCGAGGGAGTGTCCGACGACGGTAATAGTATTTGTCGAGTAAGCCGACATGGCCTTCGTCACGGCCGAGAGAACGAGTGTCGCAGTGCTAGATATTTTTAGTTTTCAACCCGGAACCGAGTTTTGGTAAACAACTTACTTGGCGTGAGCCTGCTTGAAACCGCTATGTACCAGGACACCAGAGCTGACGTTAGGAAAGAGAGCTGCATCGAGCGGTGACAAAAGGAAGACGACGTCGGTGACTACGGGCAAACTGAGAAAAAAGTTGTCATTAATCTAGAGTGACAAACGCGTATCTGAAGACGATACTGACAGTTTCGCTATATCAGTTCCCTGATGGCCCACGATGATGGTGTCGAGATCAGCGTCGTAACCGACATACCAGTATTGTACAGTAGCACCGTCCCCCCCTGACGCTACAGGCTGGAAGTTGGGGTTCGCTTCGCAGTTGACTGAGGAAAGAAAGGTTTCAAATTCAAGCGCGATGGGAGCAGATATGAGTGATACTCACAACCGCAAGCCCAGGTCAAAGTAGTCGACGGGTTGCAGTAGGCTGCACCTGCGTAATATGTGTATGGTTTGAATGCCTCGATTTCTACTATGTCCATCGTACTTATTTCGTCCAGGCTTCGCCGAGGGGATGTTGTTCCCAGTGGAGTCGCATCGACGAATGAGCGGAGAAAAGCGAGAGTCGACCAGAGCTTGAGGAAAAGAAACATGGTGAGAAGGCTCCTGGGGCACCAATTGTGCATCTTACACTTTATAGCTGCAAGACAAATTGCTCCGACAATATATGCTCTGAAAAAATAGTGGTCTGCTTTTAGCCAGGGCCCAAGAAGAAGACCATATGGACAGTGATGCGCTTCTGACGCTCGGTCATAAAGATATTGATGCAGAATGCCAAAGCGAATTAAGTAAGAAGTCGGCGTCTGAAAGCCTGAATGCAAGCACATGCTCAGTATACTATAGCAATGGAATAGAACTCACCTACTTCCAACGTCACTAGAGAAAATCTCTGGAGACGCCACCTGCACGAGGTCCGGAAAAATCGCAGTAATGATACTAATGTCCTTTCAGGTATGATTATACACCATGACGCTTGTTCAATTTTTGCCAGCGAGTAATAGATCGTTGTAGTTTGATTCGCAGCGGGTAAAGTAAGCAGTCATAGAGTTTTATGTGTGTGTCTGCAAGGTAGATGTAGCCTTACTACGTTGCCACAGTGTTGGTGTTGTGGAGTAGCAAAGAGTCGCCAGCTTGGGCGTCACCGACTTGGAGATGACTCCCGGCTACAACGGACCGTGCCCGGAAGGACCGGAACGCGAACAGTAACACCTGTCACGTTTGCGTTACCTCTGTTGCTTAGGTTGCTCTTGGCTTTCACACATACAGTCTCGTTATACAGATGCGCCTCGTCTTCTAACATTCGGGACCCACAACGTCATTTCCATAGAACTGACTGAAAGATAAATTCCAGCTTAAGAGCTGAAGGCAACTATCTTATGATCCCAACGTTGTTTTTCATCGTCACCTCGTCGTCGCAAGACATACGCGGAATTCGACCACATATATAACTCTTTCCTCTGGCAGCTTTGTGAGGAAAATTGTATGCTGACTGCTGACCAAGAACGCCTTAGATACTGGTACGGCTTTTTCAGTTACAGTGGTCGGAATGGGGCGAACGGGCTCGGGGATTGCATTCTGTTTGTGGGTTTCTGAGGCTCAGTCATTCCCTTACGCTCATCATTCTTCATAGCGGCCTACGGCATACCGTACCCAGGGACTATCTTACATATCTGAACATTGTCTGGCGGTGCAATGGAAGCTCTTGGGACTTCTTGTTGATCAGAAGAGGGTATTGTGAACCAAGACATGAGTAAGCATCAGTTTTCTTGCAGCCTGTCCATTGAAGACAGTCCGCCACGCTCTTGTACTTTCTGATGACTTATATGCACAGAGGACTTGACGTAACTTCGATTCATTGCCTGCACGTCAATACGCGACGTGGCGGAGTACATGCCTTGGGCGACGAGCCATGGTCTGCCACGTCGTCGCCAAGAACCGTCACAGAGACATGATGCTGGCTACGTTTGTAAGAACATTTCTGAGTACATTTGTCCTAACGCTCATTCCGTCTCTAGATTAAAATTGTCCCACTGGGTAGACCTTGCAAGAATCCTGCATTAGCGTTTGTCCTGTGTACATGTCGTATGATGACAACGCGGTCCAATCTATGCGATGTTCACCGCCTCTGGATCCTAGCAGGCGCGACGTTATATATCATTGCTTATGCACAGATGGTCAATAGAGCTGGTTCTCTGCTTATCGTCTCGCTCACCCGCCTCTGCAATACCTCTCATATTCTATCTAACATCGTTACTACTTCCATTGGTACCACTTTCGGCCCGCGAATGTAAGCACAATGACCGATGATAGTCGATTCCTAGATTCATTCCTTTCTACGGGAACCTCTGACGGTTTCCGGGCGAATACAGGTGGGCCTGGGAACTGAGGGTGGTTTCGTCTTGTCGCGTTTATTCCCAAAGAAGCTTAGCTGACCAGTTTCCTTGTCCAGGTCTACTTAATTTGCGCGTAACACCATCTGATGTCAAGGGTGCAACGGAAGCTATGTCTATCGTTCCAGAAGGATGACAAATGCTACAAGGAATACACTATCGTTGATTCGCTATCCCCAGAATTGAACCCAGACTCAGGAAAAACGACGAACTTTGCTGCATCCATCCGTACTCAAGAAGAAAAGGACAGCTTCTGGTCTTGTTCTGAACGCAGTTGTCTGTTTGTGGCCGCTGGTGCCATTCCCGACTTCATAATTTTATTATCGCATACAGGTCTTTGACACCTCCGCTTTATCGCTATTTGCCCGCACCTATACAAATTCACAACCAGGTTGAAACTTGATGACTGTACTCTGACGTGGAATCTCCGAGAGAGAAAGATGTTCTCTGGGGTAATTCAGCGTGTAGATGTCTACATGTGATAATAGCACGTCATATCAAGCCCAGGCAATCACGCGGAAGAAACAAAGAGACGACACGCTTCTCATGAAGATACAAGGTACGTCACTGCGCTGCCTCTGTGTATCCTTCATTTAACGAAAGAATACTTCACCTAGCCTTCCGAGTGCTGGTACGCAGCGATGGTCGGGCTTTGTGAAATTGGGACGGAAGCGCCAGCATTTACCCCGTATCTCGTCGTAAGGTTTTTTCCTTTCCCCCACGGACAATATTTTCCTCTCCCTTATTTACGGGGTATCCCCGCAAAACATCTGATTCGCGTTGTTCATAACGCTCGTTACTGGTCATAAGAATTCTCGAAGCCACGATGGTTGTTATGAACCTGACTGTGGTGGAAAGGTATGTCAATTCTACCTTCTAGATCTCTGTAGATTATGGAAGCATCTTCAGCGCATTATAAGAATCTGGGTCTCGGAATTCATTTCAGCCTTTATGATGCCTCACGATAACCATATTATCGAGGTCGAGAAAGCTCTGGCTGCAAGTGATGCAGCACTCAGTGTTAGCATTGACGAGGGAGTCATCGGCGTAGGCATCTCAACATTCCATGAACAACGAGCGGCACTCTTGGTCGTCGACCCAGAGTGAGGTGTTTCTTCTTCAATCCTCTGATCCCAACTGAACATCCGCTCCAGAGAAGCTAGAATCGAATTCGGCGAAGCTGTAGGGTCCATGTTGAAGCTTCCTCGAGATGGAACCAAGGTTCTGTGGCCTTATCCGATGGACTCAGATCGTGACCCTCAGAACTGGAGCGATATGCGCGAGACTGTGCATCTCATCATCATTACATTGGCCGCCATTGTGCCGGATTTTGATAGTGGAATAGGTAAAGAACATGTGCGCATATCTTGGCTTCATAGTCATTTCCGGCTGCGAGGGTATCACGTCTCTGTTCCGACTGGCGGAACAATACGATACGACTACCGGCGTATGTCTAATCACTTTGCTTCGTACATCATTCTGATGCGGCCTTTCTAGCTGGAGCATCTTTCTCTTTGGTGAGGTTGGTTCTCCGTGTGGTGCTGCCGCGTCCCTTACTCGTATTCTACAGGATGGGGAGGGTTCTGTGTTGTGGTGGTGATGCGTCGTTGCGGGCGTCTTCCCGTACTCTTTTGAACACAGCTTCTTGCCCTTGGTTTTCTCATGGGATGCACATTTGCCCCGAATCTGGAGGCGTTCGCGAGTGGGTGACGTCTTCCTTGTATTCATGCACCTGTGTTCAATGAGGTGTTTCTCAGCTTTCTTTGGGTAAGCCTCAAGTGCCCCTTTTACAGGACGTTCTCTAATCCATCTGTATCTAGAACAGCCCCTCAAGTCGCGGTATGGAGGGCGTTCTTCAAGGCTTCATATATTATCTCAATGCTTGCATAGGGATTATACGTCGTAACTGACTTGTATCTTTTTCACCTTCAAGCCCGAAAGGCATTTGACGCGCTCTCCAAGGTACACCGAAAACTCAAACCCGTGTAGGACGGGCCAGAGTCCCTTTTGGCGAACTTTTATCGTCGACAGAATGAACTAGTCATAAAGCAAAGATAAGACCAGGGAACAGTCTATCCCTTACTCGGCTGCTCACACTACTCAGCGACCTCCACGAGTCGCGCGGTGGCATCCTCGTCTTTGTTTTTGCAGTGGCACGTGCCAAACAAAGAGATGGCTACACTATAAAGTGGCAGGGTCGTTTTGACCATTCATATCTAAATCCCTCGACCTCCTCAGCCACCGTCGCCACTATGGACGCTCCGAACTTTATCGACCACGACCTGTGGGGTTCGCTTCAACCCCTCAATGAAACCAACCTATTTCGGATGGACTTTCTCAAAATCTTCAGTCTCATCACGATAGGGCGCCATCCCCAGAAGAATCACTTCGTTCTTCCTGGTCAGAGAATCAGTCAGGAGGTCTATGAGCATAACTATTTCCAATGTTGATCTTGGTACTAGGTAACCAGCACTGTGAAATCCTTTGGGAGGATAAATCTGTCGTTGTGAAGGACATGTCAAGCAATGGGACTTGGGTTAGTTCGCGTCTATAGTCCTGGCATGATGTTTCTCATTAGTAGTCGTGTTGTTCGTTAGATTAATGAGCAGCTGCTTGGAAAGGGCAAGAGTCAGCTCCTTCACGATGGGGACTTGATCGCGTTTGGAACAGCCATGCCACAAGACTCGGAGGATTATCGTGCGTATACTTGCATCTGTTTCTCGCCGTTGCTTGACCCTCAGACATAGGGTTTGTCTTTCACACCCATACAACCGACCTACAGGAGTTCGACCGCGGCGAGTTGTACCTCCACTACGAGATTTCCCACAAACTTGGGAGCGGCAGCTTTGGTACTGTGAGCAAAGGGATGTGTCTTGCCACGGGTGAATGGGTCGCTATCAAGGTTATCACCCCGCCCAAGTCCTTCGGGAAGGGTTCCGTCAAGATGTGCGTCAACATGGCGAGGGAAGTGAGCATAATGAGTAATATCAAGCATCCGAATATCTGCGAGTTGAAGGACGCTTTTCATCATGAACATGATGGGTCGTTGAGTGGGTGTTTTGTCTTCCTTGTGGTTATATGGCGAGACTGAGTGGTGGGATAGATTTGGTTATGGAGTTGGTTCGTGGGGGAGACCTGTATGCGCATATACAAGCCGGACTGGTAGACGATGAGGATGCGGCGAGGTTTATAACTTGGCAGATATGTGATGCGCTTGCTGTACGTTACACTTTCGACCCTTTCGTTCCGTCTTGATTGATGATGGCATGCTAGTACCTACATAGCCATGGTATTACGCACCGCGATGTCAAGCCAGACGTGCGTGGTAGTAGATAACCGGCGTCTCTGTCTCAGCTGATGGTCAAACCACGTAGAACATCCTCCTCACCGACGACTTACCTCCCATCGTTAAGCTCGCCGACTTTGGGCTAGCGAAGATCGTCGATGACTATACTATGCTCCGGGTAAGGACCTTCCCTCCCTCCCTTCCTTGCCACTTTCCCCCTGAACTGACGCACTGTCAGACCGACTGTGGCACCCCCGAGTACAATCCCCCAGAAGTGTACCGAGAAGCGGCCAATGGCTACGACCACCTCGCAGATAGCTGGGCTGTTGGGACTATCGTGTTCGCCATGTCCGTTTTTTCCGTTCGTCTTCTACTTTAGTATGTGTTTCACTCACGCCATATATAGGCTCGCGAAGTACATGCCGATGACGGTGTCTACGGACGACCCGCAGAGAAATGAGCTGGACGACTGGGATACGCTGATCGGTTGGGATCTCTTGAATGAGTCGGGGTGTACTTTAGAAGGTTACCCCTTTTTTTTTTTTTACCTTCCAGTCCCGTTCCATTTATTTACTGGTTATGAATGATTAGGGAAACAATTCACCTGGCTCCTCCTCCGATCTGATCCCAAAGAACGTATGACGGTGAAGAACGCCGTCAAGCAGAAATGGATCGCTCCGTGGTTAGATGAGATGAGGAAGACGAGAGACGAGGTACTCGCTGCTAGGGGGGCGTGTAGGTATTTGGATTATCGGGAGGATTATCGAGCAGAGGGGGAGGGGGAGGAGGCTGACTCGAAGGCGTGATGTATCTGTATAACAATGATGAGAGTGAATGTCCTCTTCAACTTTCGTCTTGGGACGCATTTGATTATCGGGGAAATAATTTCTACCTATGATATGTATGAATTGTGAAGGCTTTTTCTGTCCAAGCGCAACCGCTGCCGGTAGTTACGTAAGTATCTTCTTCAAAGCCGTGGCCATCTCGACCAATATCTGCCACAGATATTGAGTATGGCAGGTCCGAGTCATTGGACCATCATATCTATGCAGAGAAAGAAGCATGAATTTGTGCGTGTTGTCGTGCTCAGGGTCTTGGTCACTTGCGTCTCTCCGTCATACTTCACCGCTTGGGATATGTACTCTCGGCACCGGATCTGTCGTTGTGATAGCGAGACACTCGCCCGTGGAAGGGGTTATGTGATGGAGCACCATTTCCTCAGACTAAAGATAGACGACAACCGGCCATATTCTGAATGGTAACATCTCCTTCCACAGCCATCAATCTGAAAGGGTCCGGGCTATTAAAGTCAATCATCCGTTCGAGTGAATGATCAAAAGCCCAGCAACCTTTATGTCATGGAACGCTTTACCAAATTCTTAACGCAATTGATTACCGTTTCGTTCGTCTGCTTCTATTATTAGCATGCTCGACCCTTCTTATGCAACTTTTCGCGTCTCCCTCCGCTGGCCCACTCCCCGAGCTTAAAAAAGACGGCACTGGACCTGGACCTTGTCGTTGTGGTAGCTACAGGACTCGGAGGATTTCTTTTGTCGCAACCTCCTTGACAAGAGGAGGACGGGCAAATGCTGACTGTCTGAATGCGATGATGCTCCTTCGCAGCCATGGAATTTGATCGTGGTGGAGGTACGACGACTCGGTCTGGGCTATTAACGGCCAACCCCCATCATCGAGTGATGACCTACCTACCTACCTACCTACCCGCCAACCCGCTACAATGGAAATGCCTTACCAAATGACCCAAATGACGAACGCAAATTGATCATGAATGGTTGGGTTGGTTCTCCACTTCGTCATTCCCTACTTCCCGGGCGAACACGACTGATTGGCTGCCTTCCACACTCGGAACTTTGTCTTTGTTGGAACTGAGGTAGAAGAAGAAGAAGAAGATATTCGTACACGTGTTCACTGGAGCCAAGACCCAAGACCCGAGCCGGGGGCAACGCTTCTCCATCCGCCATCCGAGTCCAACAGCCCAGCCCCGTTCGTCGCTTTCACCCCAGAAACGTATTTTTATGTTCTTTCACACGGGGACGGGGTCGTGAATAACCACGCCAGAGTCAGTTGCGATACGCGCATCCTGAGATGGAGAAGGCCATATCACGACGACTTACGGTATCGAACCTCTCGCCGAGCCCTTGCGACGTTTCCCCCCCTCCCCTCTCCTTTATCCTACACTCAAACCGGTGGCATTCTTTGGAATGGGGAGATGATAATCAGTGACGGTTACGATGTCAGACTCTGAGGAAAGTTCGGATGGGCCAAGATCCATTCTCCACTGGCATATCTCGCACGAGCATCGTACTTTGGAACTTTGTCGCTCCCTCTCTCGTTCCCCTGAGATGCCGAACCCTTCCTTCCCCATTGCGAAATCTTCAGTGGGATGAAATCAAGTTCGCCAGGATGGAGATACCTTTCTTTTTCCAGTTGGGGATGCTTGCAGAGGAGATTCTTTACAGGGTCCTGGATAAGTGTATGATGAGACTCGTAGCCATGACGTACCCACACCTGATGTGATTCGACCTTTATAGAGTGTGATGGTGGCATGTGCTTCAATATCGTATATGACACTTATAATTGCGAATATCAAAATCGTCACGCCTCGGGCACGCGGTCCGCGGTTCTAAAATCTGATTTTTCTTGTTTGCACAGACATTCTTTGCTTTCTCTAACCCTAACCTCCGAATTTCTTCACATCGCAATTCTTTCATTCCCGCCTGCAAGCGATACTGAGCCCATGCTCATTCCTCGAATCCGTGGCTTCCGCGACAGGGCCTCTCGTATTGGAAACGAGCCGTGAGCCGTCGACATGTGGAAGCCAGCTAATTGCAACAAGGGTCCAATACGGCAGCAGATTCTCGTTTCGTTCGTGGGGGTGAAGAACAACCGGGCGCGGAGTTCATGGTCCTAATGCGAGGAGCTGGCTGGAAGGGTTATGGGTCCCACGATCAAGGAGGATGTGGAGGAGGAAGAGGAAGGTGCGTATTCGTGTTCTCTTTGTCGTGCTTGACGCTGATGCTAGGTCTTGGTCGGGGCCACCGTGGACGACAGCGATGCTTGTTTCGGCGCGATGGCAAACAGACAGTGAACCCCCCTCCCCTCCCCTTTGCACGAGGTGTGCGGACGCGGAGTGTGTGCTCCAAAGAAATCCAACTGTGAAAATTTTGAGGATGTTGGAAGTACAATGGTAGCTACTGTAGGTAGAATTACACGGCACGCGTCCATCGAAGGGACGCGGCCGGGCGTAGTATCATTCGATGGTTCCTCTTTCATGTCATCCATTAGCCTACGGTGTTTCCTGAAAGCGATAAGCTCAAGCTCCTACCTCGAACCTGAACAGTGGGTTTCGCGACACCGGACCGCCATTGGATGGGTGTGTGTGTTTATTTTATTTAATGGCCAACAAGGGTATCCAGGATCCAAGCAAACATACCCGCCCCGGGCAGTTCTAGGAAGGGTGCGCGTTTTTTAGTCGTTTCTTGGCGCCGATTGTGGTCCCAGGTCCCGGGTACACGGCTAAGATTGAAAAATTATAGTAGAAACGAATTTGTCATTCCACAATTAACCCGTGATGATGTGCTTTTTTTCCCATTGGTTCACCACTAGCACTGCTGACCTCGAGTTCCAGGTTCTTTTTCTTTTTTCTTCTTTCGCATGATGGTGCCAAACTGTTTATGTTGCTTTGGATGTTTCGTGGGCCCTTGGAAGATTGTCTTCCCCTATCCTTGCACGTATAGGTTCAGGATTACAAAAATTTCATACGGCTGCGCGTAAATGCTGCGAGTTTCCTTTCCCCCTTAAGTAAGAAGAGACGGATTTGTCATCTCCCCCCCTCCCCCCCTTTTCACCAAGACCCGGGGGGGGGGCGGGATTTACATGTCAGAAAAAAAAAAAGTTGACGGTCCGACTGCGGACGACTCTTATCACAAAGGACGCGTTCTCTTATCAATTTGCGAGAAAAATAGATTTAAAAAAGCCCGTCATATACGCGCTTGAATTGCTACTCGTTCGTCCTTATCAATTTGCGGGAGGCCATCGCGGGCAATGTCATGGGGTGGGGTGGGGGGGGAACGCTCAGTACGCGCTTAAATTGCTACTCGTTCTTCCTTATCAATTTGCGAGAAAAGAAAAATAAAATAAAAAGGCGATTTCCCGTTGGGCGTTCAATACCCGCCTCCTCTGCGCTCAAATACCCTATGTCCCATGTCCCATGTCTGGGCCCCCGAAAAAAGAAAGTTTTAGAGGTGCCGAGGAGGGTAGCGGAGTGATTAATGGAGGGAGGCGGCTGTAGGGCGTAAGAAAGACGGCGGGCGAGGGTGAGATGGGGATCCGTATGGGAAGGCTGAGGATTTGCGCATGGGGATGGGTGGGGGGGGGGGTAACCCGCTTTATGCGCACGCGCACGGTGAGTACAGTACAGAGCGAGGGATGTGTATCCCGTCAGGGTCAGGATTGAAGGTGTGGTGAAAGAAATCCCGTGGTGCCAGGGAATTCTGCGTGTATATAGGGATGAGTCATGATGGAAAGAAGCGGAGGGGAGAGAAAGGTCCCACGGCAATTGAAGGGAAAATCCCGACGAGATGCCTGAACGTATGGGGAAAGGACCCAGGGCCAGGGTTGATGCATCCACTGGGGGGAATAGAATAGAAAGCCATGACATGGAAGATCCCGGAGCGGAATAGAATAGAATAGAATAGAGAATTGGTGGCGTAGGGCTAGGTGAAGTAAGTTACCCGGTGAACCAGGGAGTCCTGGCCTCGTGTAAAACGCATGGAATCAAAAGCCGGATCGACGAGAATTTCATTGAAGAGGGTTGGGTGAGTCATACGACGATCGTGGTGGGAGGTTGCAAAAGAGGGTAAAGGGTGGGAAGAAGAAGGGGGGGTTGCGAGTAGAATCATGACTCCGTTGCTGGCCGAGTATGAGTGGTGGTGGTGGACATGGTAACGATGGGATGGGGGGCTGAGGGAGGGGGAGTGATCCGTGTGGTGGCGGTGGTACTGTTCGGGTAACCAAAACGTCTACCTTGGATGGGGAGAGAGAAGGTGTATGATGCGGCGAGGTTGATATCATCGATGGTGTGGTATATATAACTGTGGGGGAGGCAATTGACGAAGAGACGGGCCGGTGGAAGAAGGTACGGAGGCAATGGTGGCCGAATATGAAATGGATATTAGTAACAGCGACGAGCTACCGACTGTCGACCTGGACGACGAGCGACGAGCGTTACCTTATACACATGCACAGGGTTAGTCATTGTCCACGCCGAAGCCTGGCAGCCCAGCCAATTTCCCTCATGGCATCACGGGAGGGATACGTGACGTGTCACGTGTCACAGATCAATTAAATAAAGAGTGACGACGTTAATTGAGACACTCAACCCCTCGAATTTGATTCCCCCCCATTCCGCCTTGTTGGGTTATTCCCATGTCGTCGTCGTTGTCGTCGTCATCATCCCCGTCCAAATCCGAGCGCCTCCTCCGGGACGTCCTGACGAACAGCGCGCCACCGTCGCCTTCCCGCCAGCATCGCCGCCGACATTCCACGCCCGTCCCCACGCGGAAAGGTGAGGACGAGTTGAGGGCGCCCCATGAGCAGGTCCTGCGAGCGAGGCTGGAGAGAGTCCTGTGCGAGGTGCGGTATCATACCTGCGGGGCCGCCGCTTCTAACTCGCTCAACCCAAAGAGCAACGTCCTCCTCACCCCACCGCCTACGCCGCCCCGGAGCAGTACATCGACACCGCTGCCATCATCACCACCACGACGATCCATGTCTGTGCGCTCCTCGCCACCGCCCTTTCGGAAACCGTCCTTCCCCCCAACACCGACAGAGGACCTCCCACCACCACCACCACAACTGCCCTCCACGCAAAAGTTCAATGCCCGGACCGCCTCTCTCCAGTGTCGCCTCATAGATGGATACGTCTCCTTTGCTGCAGTCGAGGGTCTCGGCGCGCCCCCGCCCGACCCGCCTGAGGAGATGGACACCCGTGTCGAGGAAGGCGGGTGGCAGAGGGTCTGGAAATGGGTCGGTGTCGGGAGTTGACTACTCTTTTCTTCGTTATATTATATTATACCATTCTCTGCGCTTTCTTTGTCCTGCTTTCATACGTATTTTATATTATGGGGTTTCTTGGATTATGTGTTTTTAGCATCTACTACCTACCTAGGGGGACGAATGAAATATTGAAAGAAGTTTTTCCTTTTTTTTTTTTGGACTGCTAAATTTTTTTTTTTCGGGGGCTTGACAGGAAAGCGATCGGTATGGGCGACGTTTCCCCATTGCTGCTCCACTCTCGCGAACTCGCAGTGTTGATTTGTGGATTTGTGGAGCGGAGGTATATGCTGCCGCCGGCCACGTTGTCATGGGACCTTGAACCTCTGGACCGTTACGCTTGATGCTCTACCAGCGCCACCCCAGGGCAGGGCCCATGCGACTGCGGGCCCCCATGAGCTTAACATGCAACTGGCGGGACTAGCTCGAGACGGTTTCAGTATCGTCCGTCACCCACGAGAGCCAGCTGCAAGGGCACGCATACCAATTTCATTTTTACCTTCTAGCCCACCGCTATCTCTTCACGCCCGCCTCGGGAGCACCTGTAACTTCTCCCCACGTGGTGTGTTGTTTGGCGGCTTATATATTCTCAGCCGCGGCCGTTGGAGGCATGGACCCTATGACATCGCAAGCGTCAGAGTCCGGTGGAGACACCCTTCCTGCGTGGACGAGAACATCACTGTCACTATGTGAGAGATCCCCCATACGCTCAGACATTTCATTTCCTTCAGGACTTTTTTTTTGTTTTTTTCTCTTTCCATCGTCGCACCATTCATTTCTTAGAGTCGCTTTGAAACGAATCATTCATTACTCATCACTGCGTCTCTTATTTTCCCGTTTTTAAGGAACGAGTGCGAGTCTCCCTTTGTGATAAGGGGGTCGGTCGATGCACTTGCGATTGCGACTGCGAGCGGGCCCGGGAACTAAGCTCGAGGCAGGGTGGACTAGCTGCATGAGCCATCCCCCCCCCATACATAACCAAATTCATCACCCTTCTAGCCCCCCCACCGCGGACTCGGAGGAAGCCGCCCGCGTTGGAGAGAACACTCCCTTCCCTGGTCGCGGCGCGCCGGCCGTTGTATTAGGGCCAGGGTTTTGAATTCTCTCCTCCCCCCTCATGACCAACCCAAGGGTTTTTTTCTATTCAGCCGCACCTATCGAGTGAAGATGCGATCACTATCGAATGGGGGGGCCTCTCGTATCGATCGTATTGGAAATGATACCGCTGACAAGGGACGGTATCTCTCGGGTGTGGAAGCTCATCGGAGACAAGCTCCAGCCCTACGGTAGCAGGTTCTCGTTTGTGGGTGAGGTGTTGGATGCGGAGTTCATGGTCGTCATGCAGAGCGCCGTGTTCAGGAAAGGCTACAAGGGTATGGAGCCGGCAAAGATACCGCAGTTTAAGGAGGGTGAGCGAGATAAAGTAGCGAAGAAGCTGGTAGAGGAAGGTGTACGCGTTCTCTATCGTGTTCTCTCGTTTCTTTGGCACTGATTCTGTGCACTAGGTCTTGGTCACTTGACGCGTCTAGACTGAACGTATAACGTTGCTATGTATCATACCGTTTCGCCAAAAGGAAATCGATATCTGGATTCGAGATTGAGTTCAGCTTTAGGGTGGCACATTCGAGCTAGGGATGTTGTGCCAATTGAGGGGACGCGGAGCACGTATGAGGACGACGATACGATAAATCGATACTCGTTCGGCGGTCAAGGTAGAGACAAGACGACCAATGAGTGACCGTTGACGACGGCATGACAAGTACGCTTGGGACGTGTGGCAACCCAAAAGTGTCAAACTACGGACATGACGGAAGTTTTTTTTTTTTTCCGATATTGCAAGTTACGGACTGTCATCGTGGTCCATGGCATTTGTTCGCCCTTTCTGGCTGATTGATCTGGCGCAAAGTTATTATTGTCACAGCCCAAGCCTCTTTCTTATAGAACGCCAACTTCAACGTTGAGTGCTATCCCATTTCTTGTGTTTGGCTCACTTCAATAGGCTAGTTAGACTGCAGTGTTTCCCGGAAGGGATAAGGCCAGACGAGTGCCCCCCGTGCACGTCCCTAGCCTGGCCATGGGTGGGTGGACTGTTCGAATTGGCCTCTCGTAATCGTACGCGACATCACTTGGGGCGTGCAAGCTGAATCGAAACAAACCGTCAAACTCTACGGCTGGATTTTCCTCGCTTGTGGGTCCAGTTAGAGCTGGTGGCTTCGAGGGTATGGATGGTATGGACCTCCTCCCCCACCCAGGAGAGCGGGAGAAGAGGAGAGGAGGGTGTGCGCGTCCTCGTTTTTGTCCAGCTCTTTGGTCATTTGGAAAAGCTGGCGATGTATTTTGTCCCGTCGAATATTGCATATGATTCTCTCTGCCCTTGCCTGGAATGAAAAGGCAAGACGAGACAACCGGGGGGTCATGGGGGCCTCTGCTCCGCGTGTCGGACCTGGAACAAGTCGTGGTAAGCTGTATGTTTAGCGCATGTTCTCTTTGCGCATGAACGTGAACGTGGTACGCGCGCCCTTGAAAGTTGATCCTCGTGTTCATGCAGCTTGTCATGGTTCCCGTGGCTCGTGGGGTGATGATACTTTTCTTTCATGGGCTTTTCCGGGCCAGGGTAGGGTGTGCATGATCCAGAGGTGCAAAGATTATTTATTCTCTGGGCTCTAGCTCCAATCGCCCGCCGGTCTTAAGGTCGCGGCACGGTACGTAGACCGGGGCAGGTAAGTCTGCATCGTCATGGTTTCTTTTTTTTTTAAAATCCCTTTGTTCATAGCAGCTAGCTTGTCATCGGTGGGGATTCCAGACAACTTGACGCGTACCTAATATATTTCTTCCTTGGGGCGACGAAAACAGCTCTTTTCGTGAGGTGCGTTCGGGGAGAGATGGGCGATAATTTACATACGGGTAATGCCGCGGTCATCCTTCTTTTGACAGGAATGCTAATTCTATCGGCTTTGCCAGCCGTTTCATATCACAAACCTTGTGAAGTGGGGAGGCGGGATTACGTAAAGTGTCGGGACAATGTCTCGGCCCTTATCCACAAAGGACTCCGTTCCTTGGAAAAAGGGAAAAGAAAAGCCATCTAGTTCGTTCCCCCCTCCCAACTCGCTGTCCATGACGAAGCCACCTCGAAGGTGTGTGCGAGGTATGAGCCTGGGCTTGGTAGGCGTATCACTTTCAGGAAACATTGTATTCTGTGGAAGACGATGTCACATAAGGAGTAGGCAGAAAAGCGATGACACGTGCTTCCGTGCGGAAGTTGAGTTGATGCAGAGAAAGCAAGGTTTATATACATCGAATCACAGCATGGTGTCTGGGCAAACAATTAGATCCAGATTTACCATGACTCTTGGCAGGCGCCCGCCGCGACCCACAAGAATCAGCGCGCGTCGTGCACATTATCCGGTAACAGGAATCTTATATCCGCAAGCGAGCGGATAGAAAGAGGTGCGAACCGTGACATTATATTACTAAATATAATATGATACATGCTAACCCTGTGCAGAACGATTTTCCGGTGTAGGAATGGCTAGGTTAGAAGACCCGAGCTGGAACGTATATTCTGAGGCGGTATTTGCGAGTGATGATATGATCTGAACGGGGAACTCAGACATTTCTTTCCATCGTCGCGCAATTATCATTTCCTTGGAGATATCCAACCCGTCCTTTGTTTCCTCTTCCCTGCGCATAAAGACGAATTTACCTATCCATCTACCGTGCGGAACCAACCCTCCCCCTTCCTCACTTTAAATAAATAATTACTCATCACGCGCCTCTTATTTGAGCGTGGGCGATAGGGCAGAATTAGATGGCCCTTTTTTTCCCGTTTGTTAAGGGAACGAGTCCGTTGTGATAAGGGGTCGCGTCTATTACCATCCCGATGCTTCATGTAATGCCGGCCTCTCCACTTCACAACGTCGGCCACTCGTAAAAGCATAATAGTGGGGAAGACTGTTCAGAGAGTGTCAATTTAAAGGTAGTCAGGGAGGACAAGCAGCCCGGGGCTCCATAGATGCCCCCCCAATGATGGGGAATAAGGACACCCTTCTTCTTCCCCGGCTCGTGAAATCTGGCCCCGCTGGGAAAGACGATCAATGCAGTGGAGGAGTTCTGTGAATCGGATCCCCAAACACTTCACGAACTCAAAGGAAGAATGTGCGACCAGCCATATGTCAGTTTGGCAATCTTCACGCGTTTGAGTGTCGAACTCTCCTTGCTGGGAATGTGCATCCGAACACTGTGTTGCAAACGGAGGACCTTTCCAAGGAGGACGGAAGCTGAGTCATGACAGGTCCAGTGCCAGAGCGACGAAACGTGAGGCCTGAGGGGGGGAAGGCGCGAAAGGTGCTCAGAAGGACGGTACCACATGAATCCGGGCCCGAGAGAAACCTGGCACCACGCAAGCGATGACATTTCTCTTCTCTATGCACAGCTACCACTTCTTGTCATCCCGGGGGAACAACCAAGGCCGCAGGGCAGAGAATACGTATGTATTCATCGTAGCCTTTTTTTCAGTCCAGAGACCATGACCTGGAGCATCGAATCAGCGCGGCAAGAAACGGAGAACCCGCACCCTCCTCTTCTCCTACTCACCCTCCCTTGAACTGCGGTATCAGAAAGGAGAGATTCGTACCCTCGGAGCCCTGCCTGAGCACGCTCTCCGAGTCCAGGACTTTTCACATGAATGAGAAAATGCAGCTGTAGGGCTGGGGCTCATTAACATTATCGATTAGCTTCCGCGCCCAAGTGATGTCGTCCTCCATGGGGAGAAAGCAAGGGTTAATTAAATCCAACTACATTATGTCTACCCTTTGGCTGTGACTCGGGCAATAATGCTACTTTCTCCACGCCAGCCAGAAAGGACGGACAATGGCTCGGACAACGTCGACAATATCAAAACCTTGTTCTCATCCCTATTTAGACTCTACGCAGACTTCAGAAAGAAGGACAAGAGTCGCGTTGAATGTGCAGCTACCGCGACCTTTCCTTAGGCTCATGACTAGGCAGGCCTGCAGCTCGCTATATATCAACCGGGCGTAAAGCATCAGGTATTGGGCGCGAGGCGTTTTCAAGATATCCTCTAGGGCAGAGAATACGTATTCCTTTCGAGAGATATCGTATAATACAGAGAAGAGACGCGTGGCAAATTCCAAATGGTCTAGACCTGGGACATAGAATCAGCGCTAAAGAAACAAGAACACGATAGAGACCGCGTACCTTCTTCCTCTAGGAGCTTCCTCGCGACTTTTTTCACGCTCACCCTCCTTAAACTGCGGTATCTTTGCTGGGTCCATACCCTTGTAGCCTTTCCTGAACACGGCGCTCCGCGTGACGATCATGAACTCCGCGTCCAACACTTCACCCACACATGAGGATCTGCTGCCGTAGGGCTGGAGCTTGTCTTCAATGAGTTCTCACACCAATCCGATGTTGTCCTTTGTTAACTGTCGATTTGCAAGACGAGAGGCCCATTCGATAGCAGTATCGCGGTCCATGATGAAGCCACCTTAAGGCGTGTGCGAGGTATGAGTCTGGGCTTGGTAGGCGTGTCGTTTTCGAGGAACATTGTAGGCTATGGAAGATGAACGTCACATAAGAAATAGGCAGAAAAGCGATGACACGTACTTTCAAGTTCGAGCGTGCGGAAGGTTTACATACATTGAATCACATGATGGTGTCTGGGCAAACAAAAACAATCAGATCCAGATTACAATGCACGCACCGCGACCCACAAGAACCAACGCGCGTCGCGCACATTATCCGGCAGCAGGAATTTTATATGCGCAAGTGAGCGGATAAAAAGAGGTAGGAACCGTGACATCATATTATTAAATATAATATGATACATGCTCGTATACTCTGAGCCTTGAGGCGATCTTTGCGAGTGATGATATGATCTAAACAAGGAATCAACTGTGCTCTTGGTAAGGCGTTCCATCGCACCTGCGTGCTGTGACACAAGTTGCTGGGTGGGTGGTCTTTTTGGCGTTGTGCTGCACTTGCGCCAAATCGAATGCTACGATCAAATTGAGGTCCGTGCAGGGCTATGAAGGAGACCGGGAAACCGTGGTAGACGCTACCCATTCAGAGTGTCGGCATATGCGTTGCTTGTTTTAGGAAAAGTTGTGGAACGACGTCGAGAGAAAGAAAGAGTGATGGTGTCTGCAGTCACGCAAACAAGAACAATAAGATTTAGAACCACCCGCCGTGGTGCGCATGTCAGGCAACATGGATTTTATATTCGCAATGCAATTATCACTTGCAAGACTCAACCCAATGTGTGTTATTTTCTTTCGGAGGAACGTATAGGGCAAATTTCTGCTTTCTTCTCCCATTCTTGGTTTATCATTCAACGATGGGCAAGTATTTGCACTAGTAAGTAGTATTCGCAGATCTACAAGCCACTCGTTAACGTGGTGTCCTCGTTTCATTCACCAAAATACAGGTATATATACCATCTACGGGTAAGACGAAAGATTGCTCTTAGCATTAGCCCGAATAATGGGACATCCGCCATTATTAACCCACTCCGAAGTCTCCTGGATGACAGCCGCAATCAGAGAGATCGACTCAGCTGTGATCGCATGGTCCACCCTTCCTCAACAGGCAAACGCTCCTCGCGGAAAAATATATCCACGAACCCATCCAGTAAAAAAATCATTCAGCATCCCACAACATACAACTCGGTCGGTCAAACGTACTCCTCGGGCGCGACATCCGTCACTGGATCACCCATCACATTCAGATAAAGCGCAGACTCGCGGGTGCGTATCGTGAACTCCTTGATGGCATTGATGATACCTGGGATTGGCGAGCGTGTCGTCCGCCAGGCGCTGCTTCTGGACTTGCCCCACGGAGGTGGCGTTGAAGTAGTCCACACCGGGGTTGGACTGGGTGAGCGTGGTGTAGATCGTCTCGTTGAAGTGAAGGTTATAGCCGAGGAGGTAGTCCGAGCGGGGGAGGGAGGCGTCGTGTTCGATTGTGCCGTGTCTATAGGGGTGGGTCAGGAGAGAGGACGTGCGATGTATAGACTAAGAGATGCCTACAGTTTGAGATCATCGAGAGTGACGCTATCAGGAGCCTCCGTGGTGAGAAGGCCGACCTTGGCAGAGAGGATGAGAATCGACGGGTCGACGTTGAAGCCTTCTGCTGGAAGCGTAAGAAAGTTTTTACCGAGAATATAAGAAAATCTCTTCCTGACCTAACCCAGCGTTGAATATCATATTGATGGTGATATTTTTACCATCTCACGGCAGAAAACCATGATTCGCAAGGCTAGAGAAACCTCGTCAGTCTACGGTAGAGAACGAACAGAGCCCAACGACAAACGCGTTCAGACCCGGACACGGGCTACACAAATCGGAAGCTCCAGGTGCTTCCCATTCGTGCGGCTTCTAATCAATGGCATAGGCACTACTAGAAAGAAGAGATACGACAGGAAAGACGCTGGGAAGCATTGCAAGCTTAAGCTAAAGGTTTGACTGGCTCACCTTCTTATACCTTCACAGCGTAGGAACCTCTTGTGCTGAAGGAAGAGAAATTTGGACTCCTCCGACGAAGATGAGATATCACCCCGACGCCACATAGCCTGAGAATTACAGCATTCAGGCATTCAGGGAGAAGAGAATACACTCACGAGATGACATCTCCTTCGGTTATGATTGGCTGGATATGCCATACATTTACCGTAAGGAATGACACATAGAGTCCAGCAACGGGAAGTGAGGAATGCAATGATTTTTTTGTTTTTAGTTCCTCAACAGCCTGGACTTCCTTTTGATATGCATCACTGGTTCGTCCCACCGTTTTTCGTTTCCCACGGAACGGTGGTTGCCGGTCAAACGTCTTTGCCTGTCGCAAACAATGAACGGAGCGCCCAAGACATGAAACAGCGAGAAAGATGCATAGATCACCCCAAGGCAACCATCACATTGCGGCGCGCCAAGAGAGTAAGATAAGTAGACCTCGAACGCCCCGGGCCATGAACGTCCGATTGATTCCACGATAAAACTCCGTCGCTTCGGCTGGCAGGAGCTTGGACCGGCGTGAACCACTATTATCTGAAGGGGATAGGTAGAGCAATATCCCTTATACACCTTCATCCATAGTGTCGTATTTCGGACCAATGGTACGAATAGCTGATCCAGTGTTTGGGCCTGCGTCCCAAGTCGTATGGGTTTACGAACATCGGGATGTCCCTAGAGACGGCTGACTTCTAATAAGCGCGATGATCGTGGTCTTGGTGGTGTCCTGTTTGCCTGGGAGGGAATAAAGTAGTGTCTGTTACGGACGATCCCTAGACAAATAAGGGTGGAAGTTTGTCTGTCCATATGCAGTTGTATGACAAACAGTCCATGGAACGAGTCTGGCGTGTACCTCAGTTGGACCGAGAAAAGTCATGTTCACATCCATCGGACCCGCCTGTACAAGGTCGAAATCATCTGCGTCGGCGGGCGCAAAGTAGTTGTATTTCCATCTCATCTAAAGCTATCCTAATCAAGCCTACGATCTGCGGGAGCGGGTGAGAAAATCATTAAAGCACAACGTAAAATAGTCCTGACATGTAGTGGTTATTGGATTCAGGTTAGTTCCTGAGGGTACATTGAGAGGCATTGCTACAAGCCATGGGTGGGTGGCTTTGGATCCTGACAGACTTCATGCGTCAAAACGAATCCACGAGAGCCGGTTTAAAAAGTTCTGGGAGTGATGTAGACAAGGGCAAGCATATAAACATCTAGCCCGACTTGCTTTAAACAATTGTTTTGAAAATGGGCGGCAACTTAAATAAACACAGCTCAACCGATAGAAGTCGAAGGGCGGGTTGGCTGGTATATGTTATGACAACCAGGACACGAGACATGTAACCAAACGATCGAGCTCGCAATTGAAAAGACGAAGAAATCAGGCGGGTTGACTCTGGTGAAGCAATAAGCATAAGGTCCCTAATGCTGGACACAAGGATAGACTCACCCAAGACCTCCTGCTTTCCTCCACGCTGCACATTTTTGGGAGGAATGGAAGGATTCCCCGCGAGAGTCAAGGCCCTCTTTCTCCTTCGCTGTCTCGTGTTTCGATACAGATAACAACATTGCCAGACTAATATACAGTTCACTGCAGGATAAATGCGCCTTGTTCATCGTTCTTTCTATGACTTGACCGCAAACCATTAATGACCAGGTAAAAAGGAAATGCTAGGCAACGCACGATTATAACGTAACAATTTTTCTTATCAAGTCCACATGCGTCAATACGATCCAGCGACAGCAGTATCATTCCAGCTGGAGCTCATCAAGGGCCTCGTTATACCAGAATCAGTAGGTGGGTTTGAAAATGGACGAAAAGTCCGGACCCTTCGCTTTGTCGTTCGACAAGAGCTCTAGGTAGTCGTTCCATTTGCCGCCAATGACCTTGCCGCAGGAGAAACAGCAAGCGCATATAATCGACGGTCTTTGAATGAGAAGAATAGTCGAGATAAAAGCGAGTGGATTTGCAATTGGATTGGACGATGGGCGGTAGCGCGATGATGGTGGTACGGAAGAAAGCCGCGAAGCGTGATTTGCTGTCCTTCTCACCATCACCATCTACACTGAGGATCTTATTGAATCTCTTACTAGGGCCGTCTCCTTCTGGCATTCAGGACCGTTCTGATCAGCCCACTGTTCGACACAGAGCCAGACCAAGGCAACTCGCCCAATCTTTTGCTCTCGAATTACCATCATCCTACGTTCACTCTTCCGGTTCGCAGAACCTGGTCATTCCGGAGATGCCGCAACAGGCAGGTAGGTTCACCTGACTCTGTCGAAGCGAGATCTGCATATATCGATAAAGTCATGGACCGATGAACGGGACATATTTTGCGTTGCTGAAGGAGGCAAATGGCGAGTACGTGCTATAAATTTCTGCCAGCAAAAGGATCGACATCTTTGATATATAACTCAGGTAAGAGTTACACTAAACGATACGCGAGGGACGAAATGGCGCCATTGGAAGGTTTCGGAAATCTACACCTGGACGAGGCTTCCGTGTTCGATGATGAAATGGTCGACTTGTATCAAGATACCATAGACGTTCTGTAAGGGCATCACTTGTCACTAGATATGCTAACCATATCTTTACATTGGGGTGCCACGGTTCCCACTATTCAAGGTTGAACATCACACGCTGAGATGGAGGGGACTGACGGGACTCCGAACAAGTCAACGTCCTTCTATCTGACCATCCAACTCACCTAGCATCTGTGGACACGTCGACTAGTAGTCTACGGTTCGTGGGTCTTGACGCTAACTCGCTAATCACGACTGTCGTCGCTGCATTACTTATTTAATGAAATAGTGGTTGCAGCAATATGTCTACGCCGTCTCTCACAGCTTCCCTCGCGACCGCGGACACATTCCTCATGTCTTATTGTATAGATCTGGTCAAGTGGCAGGTCCCTGTGATCGTCGGACTAGTCCCGGTTCTTCTCCTCGTATCTTAGCGCAGGATTCGCAATATTCCTGGTGGCTGTTGCATATCTGATCGGAGGTATGCGATTTTAGTGTCTGCATCAGCCTTCCTCTTCTTGATCACAGTTGTCCGTACAAGGCGCCCTCGATGTTCCCTCTGCGATAGATGCCTACCCGTATGTTTTCGGAAGAGCTACCGAGTCCTCCAAACTCCGTTTCTGAGAGAGATAGAACACCTTTTTTCTTGGAACGCCGCCTCAGGTGGAGTTGTGGATTCCTGGATCAACTTGGGAGATTTTCTGGGGAGTAGCTATCAGTCAGTGACCCACTCTGTGTGGGATCTGCTCCACCGTCTTCGGGTTAGTGTGTTTTATTCAGCCTTGAGAAGAATTTGACACTGTTGTACAGTCTTCGCGACCTTCTGTCTATCGATGGCGCCATACTGTTCGCTACATATGTCGTCGGCTACAGCGTCCCTCTTCACACGTATGACCAAAAAAATGAATCGCTATAATCGATTGATACTACGTTTGTATGCGAGTACTTCTTGTTTCCTTGCGAGGATACCCTTACGGACTAATGAGAACTTGGCTTGTCATGTGTTGCTTCGGTATCTCAGCTTCGTAATGATTCCCATTACTTCCGTCTGATGCCACGGAAACCATCCGTAGACTATACACATACTACTCCACCTGTTGCTTTATCAAATGAACTATACAGACGAATGGAGGATACAGTTATGATCCCAGACCATAGTACGTACATCTTCCAGGCCAACCGAATGACACGCAAACTGATCGGCTAGGTCGGTTGCGCTCGATTCGTGTACCGTCAGTCTGGTAGGATACATAAAAAATATATATAATCCGAGTTTTTGTTGCCCCTTCATGGTCTCGACCCTTGCCTCCTACCGAAGTTATGGCCTGAACGAGTGAATATGTTGCTGGTTGATGATCTATATCCGTTATGCTCTAACACTGATCCAAAACCCATCTATCGCACCTGTCCTAATCCCGGGATGCTTGCTAGGACAGAGAAAAATATATACGCAGTAATGGTCCAGAATAAAGACCGTTGGTTCTACAAATCTAGGTCGCGAAAGAGTCAATTGCTGATGGAAAGTGAGGTTTTTTTTGCCCTGCGGTATTTGTTTACATAAATAACCTAGGGCGAGTATAAAGGAGAAGAACTGCGCGGGTGCTCTGGTCAGCTCGCACCACCTCTTTACGATAAATGCACTACTTCACTTTACCTTCATCCTCTGCGATCAGGCCTTCCGTGGTACCGGAAGCCGGAAAACCTGTCGCTTGCGATAGTCGTCACAGCGAGCCTCAGTGCTGCCACTGTGGCTGGCGAGGCGCTCATGCGCCCGGATGTCCATTCAAGTAGTGCATCTACTCCCTGGTACGTATGTCTATTGCCACTCGGCCCTGCCTATAACAGTTACTTACGCTTCACTGAGCAGAAATTCGTTCAAATAATCAGCCTGGATTTTTCACTGTCTCCTCCCGCATCTTACTTTACGGATTCGTTCTTACCCATTCCTCTATGGATGACACTCTGAACACGTCGTATAACTTGTATTACATTCAGCTACATTACAGGCTAACAGTCGACTAAACCACTATGCTACATACAATAGGCGGAAAAAGGGATGCGACCAGTGTTGATATGAGAATACAGTATGCCCCTCCACCTACCACCATTGAATTTTCTCAGTCAGATATATACGCTCCGGTTCTGAGGTTTGTAGTGTTGACGGCAATCTCCAGCATTCTTCGACGAGAAGCCGGAGCCACTAAGCTGCGGCGTATAGGGAAGGGATACGGTGTCCCTTCACTGGGGCCAAATGCCGGTTTCTAAACTCTAAACACTAGGAAAGTACATACAAGAAGCTGAATAAGAACGAATTCGCATCAGCACTGGATCTTTGGGTATTAGCTACGCTATCAATGTCCTATCTGTGTCACAAGACCAGGAAACACTTTACTGTGCCTTGAGAAGGAAAGAGAAGAAGGGAGCTTGAATCTGAGGGACCGGGAATTGCCATTCAGCCGCTGAGAAAAGAGAGATAAGTACAGTGAGATTTATCATGTCTGAGAAAATCAGAAGACAAGATATTTCTATGGAACGAGGGAAGGTGTGAACAGGAGCGATAAAGAATCAACTATGTACCTGATGCAACCTGGACATTATCCGGAACAGTACCTCTGCATGATAGTGACGAATATTGGTACCGGAAACTCGGTAATCGCCAGGACAATGTTAATATCGCACGATACGGCAAAGGCCGAGTGAGAGTGCATTCTAGGCAATGCCCAGGGACCATCTACCATGACATGCGAAGCTTCATTAGGATCGACATGGTTTGTGATTGCCCCGACCGGGCATCAGAGGTGCGAAAGAAGGGAGTCTATACTGAAGTTCAAGTTCAAGTAGATAGACTTTTCTATCATGTTTCTCGAGAGTACTATAACCAGCAGCACATACAAGTCGGCCTCAAGTGAGCACACATAAATCGAATGTTTTGGAACCTGGCAACGAAACGAGCCGCGAAAAAATCAGCTTCGTCGAGCAGCATCCGCCATGAACCGTTTCGCGTATGAGTTGAAACGGGGGGCCGTAACCGGCATAAAGTGTTCAATGGGAAATCCAGTTCTCCGCCGTCGCTCGTGTCTTGTAACCTAGGAATTTTGATAATCACTGTCCCATGCTGTCAATAAGCCAGTTATTTCGGACACGTTTCTGAGAAGGATTTCCATGGACAAATATGAGGCATAGTAGCGCCGCCTACAAAAAATAAGATACGCACCACGAAGAGCAAAAACTCAGAAAATAACCCTAAGAGAGAGGAATTCAACTCCTAAAACCGTAAACAGTTCCAGATTCCCAGTGCTAGTACATAATAATAAAAACCTGTCGACGAAACAGCTGGTGGTGGTTGATAATGATCAGCTCGGACGCGACTGCTTGATTTCCACGCAACGCCCCACGTGACTTACCGGCTTCAACTTGCAACCACCACCAGCTTGGTGGCGATTCGCGAATGTCATGGTCTCTTTGATAACGGATCTATTCGTGCGGAAACATAGAGCACTGTTTCTTTAAGCATTTCTTGGAGGAATTTCCCTATCGATGGCTGAACTGTCTAAAGAACGACTGGGTCATTCATTCTGTCGATATGTATTACATCTTGACTCGCAAATAAATTCCACAGCTGGCCTGGGACCGCTGAGTGAGATCGTTTTTTGTCCTGCTCAACTGAACGCCGGTAATATCAGAAGAGAAATCTTTGTGGTGATTGATATCTGTGTTGAGTCAGTTCGTCCGCACCGCCCCGTCCTTTCCCATACAATGGCAGAAGGTGTGCCTACGCGGGGACCAGGAACAGATATTAGCGCCTGCAAAGTGCGAAGTCGTAGGGTCCAATATGTTCGTCGGACTGCTCAGCGACCATAATCAGAGTATTAATCAAACCATCTGTTTTGTCTGTTGTCCGCCATTGCGTCGCCCAACAGAATGGTGGTAAAGGATATCTTGCATCAGCTACTCATGCAGTAGCAGTATCACGGAGTGACCATGAAACCGTTTTACGAGAACGCATGGCAAATTTCTGGCTAGTTTGGATAGCAACTTTGACTAATACAAGTGTCGTCGATTCTTCATTGTGTGTCCTATCCTGCTCTTTCCTTATCCTTCACCCAACGGAGATTGTTCAAGCGTTGACACCGACGGACTTTCCAATGCAAATCTCGGCCTTAAAAGTGTCATAGCTATGGCTTGTATGGGAAGATTGCCGGTACCTTGTGGGAGGGCGACGATGAGTTAAATTACCAGGTGAATGCGTTCCTCTTTTCTCTTTCAATAGCCGGTCTTATGATAGTTATAGGGATTAGCAGAGTCGCGTATTGGGGCGTGGACAGGTCGGCAAATGACGGGGACCACATCGTATCTAAGTACGGGGACAATTCCATCAATCGGAGTATTTGGAGCAGATTAAGAACCATAGCTGAACCAAAATTGCAAACGTCTAGCAAGGTTTGTCCTCACGTTACACCACCATGCTGTTGACCCTGATCTCAACCATTAACACTAGATCGCGGCAAGGTGGTCAGATCTGCTGTAAACAATACGGATCTGCTATATTCTTTCGGACGCGAACGATCTGGTCAAGGTATCAGCGAACAACTCAAATCAAGCTTCAATCAGCGTAGAGACAGTCCATCATACCAAGAAATGCTGGTGGCGTATTATTTTATCTTCTGCACTTAATATACCCTGATGATCTTCCTAGGCTCAGCGAAATAAACTTCCTATCGCTGGATATCGAGAGGATATTATCGCAGCTCTGGATCGATCTCAGGTCCTGAGCCTCGTAAGCGACGATGTACGATATTTATAATTTTCTCTTGGTACATTGTCGCATCCAGATAGCTCATACAATACAGGTCTATGGTGCCCAAGATGCATTTTATCTCAACCAAATCAATGATGGCAAGTTAATGTTTTATCTGCCGCGCAAGTCGGGTATCTGAACGATTTTTGCCTTCCAGCCAGTAATTTTGGCATACGGATACTACCAAGGGCGAAATTGCGAAGTCTCGTTCGTCGCCTCCTCTTCCTTGCGAGATATTAATATTGATCACCCTCATAGATTGAATGATGCTGACTGCTGGAGCAACCCAGAACGTTACCGTGCGTGATCATCTTGTGAGGCTCGTCCATCAGAAAGCCGCTTCCAACTCGACTGCTGGGGTCTTCCCTACAACGTATAACACCGGAAATGGGAGTGCTGTGGGAGGTCAAGTCAGGTTGGCGCTATTCCATCTTGTCGTTGCTCGGTGTAAATGTAGATCTCATCGAATGTGAAACCTAGCCCGGCGCAAGGATCTGTATTCTCATTACTGGCTCTCAATTTGACGTAAGTTACATACTGAATGACTTTGCAGTGTGAATATTGTTCATTGACAAGACTCCTGCAGTACACAACCCATAGAAACGCCGACTAGTGGTGCCAGCAGTAGCTTGTCTAGTAGTCCGTCAACCGTTGGTAGCACAATTAATGTAGGAGCCATCGTAGGCAGTGTGGTCGCGGTATCACTTTGACTATCATGGTGGGCGTCTTTTTCTTCTGGCGCCATCGGAAGCAAAGAAGCCCAATACTCGATACTGCCTCCCTGAACTCTGAACTTCAATATTTCATCATGCCTTGAGCGCATGAGTCGTTTCCACTAGTGCCTCGGTTGTCGACATCCTCGCATCTACCTGAAAATGCCAAGTTTCCCAGTCCGTGCCTGCGGTGACCTCAGCACAGGCATTGACACTGCACTCGAAACGGAGGCCTCCATCCTCCGAGCTGGAGCCGGAGCCAGAAGCAGCACCAGAGCCAGAGGCTGATGTGCGTAGAGAGGTAGAAAGTTTGCGTAGGCAGGTGGAGGCGATACGTGCGCAGAAGGCCTCCCCCCCGAGTACATTTGGGGGAGGGGGAGGTGATAGGATCGAGGCTGGGTTCTAACTTGATGTTTCTATATATCCCAGAAATGCTTTGGATCTTACCTAGGTGCATCGTCATCAAGATTTTGTCGTATAAAAAGAGTGTTGTAGCCGATTTTGCCTATGTAAGACATGTCCGGGGATAATTCGATACGCTAATATCAATTCGGTATGCGAGCCTCGTCAAGAATCTTGGCAGGATCACTCTTCGCACCAACTCCCCGCCCCTTCTTAACGGGATTCTCTAGGTGTACGTCGGATTTGGAGCGAACAATGTAGGTCGGGATTGCGCCCACCTCAGTTTTTCAGCCTGTTCTTGTCTCTCTCGTTCGACTTGTTCGAGGCGTCGTTGAGCTTCTGCTCTCTCCGCCGCCTCTTCTATGCTGTTCTTCGATGGCCCCCATTGTCGGATTGGGCCTGACTCTGCGACCCCCAAACAGCCGAGATATGCCACCGCCTATGTTTTGACAATAGCTGAAAGCGACAGTAGTTAGATATGTGTAGGCATCTATGACATGTGCTTGGGTACCTTTCTGCAAACTAGCGAAGGTTCCTTGGATAAAGCATCGAGCCTCTAGCCTCGGCATCTAACAGAGAACGATGCGAATTAGTATATATCACGTTGAGTTGTTTTATTCGTCTTACAAATTACAATGGAGACGCCGAAACGATGAATAGGAAATACGACTATGGCGGCTACAAGTTGAAGACCAGAGGAGCGATGAATAGAGAGATGTCAAAAAAAAAAGTTATTCCGTGAAGATTCTTATAAGCCCCGGTTTCATACAAAGAGCGAGCCTTGTGACCCGCAGCTCCAACTTCTGCGGGTGTGGTATTGGTGGTTTCTTTCACATATGATGATCCAAGGAATACGCCATAATTTGTGCTAAGATGCAACTACGCTGCTGCCACGGAACTTGTAGCTGGCGCTTGTCACAGTGTATTCGACATCCAATGTAGTATCGATGAGGACTCATGTCGAATGGAAGGCGCACCCTCA